>NC_092732.1:23193209-23195709 GCF_047496885.1 Scyliorhinus torazame | reverse complement strand
CTCTCTATCCCCATCTCTCCCTCTCTCTCTCTCTATCCCCCTCTCTCTATCTCTCTGCCCCCCTCTCTCTCTATCTCTCTCTCTCTCTCTCTCTCTATCCCACTCTTTCTCTCTCTATCCCCCTCTCTCTCTCTATCCCTCCGCTCTCTCTCTCTATCCCCCTCTTTCTTCTCTCTCTCTATATCCCCTCTCTCTATTTCTCTCTACCTCCCTCTCTCTCTCTCTATCCCTCCGCTCTCTCTCTCTATCCCACCCTCTCTCAATCCCCTCTCTCTCTCTGTATCCCCCTCTCTCTCTGTATCCCCCCCCTCTCTCTCTATCCCCCCCTCCCTCTCTCTCTCCCCCGCTCTCTCTCTCAATCCCCCCTCTCTCTCTCTATCCCCATCTCTCCCTCTCTCTCTCTATATCCCCCTCTCTCTATCTCTCTGCCCCCCTCTCTCTATCTCTCTATCTCTCTCTCCCACTCTTTCTCTCTCTATCCCCCTCTCACTCTCTATCCCCTCTCTCTCTCTCTCCCCCTTCCCCCCCCTCTCTCTCGCTCTCTATCCACCACTATCCCCCTATCTCTCTCTCGCTCTCGCTCTCTCTCCCCCCTCTCTCTCTCTCTCTCATCCCCTCTCTCTCTCTCTCTGTGCCTCTCTCTCCCTATACCCCTCTCTCCTCCTCTTTCTCTCTCTATCCCTCTCTCTCTTTTTCCCCTCTCTCTCTGTATCCCCCCCTCTCTCTCTCTATCCCCCCTCTCTCCCTCTATCCCCCTCTCTCTCTAGCCCCCCTCTCTCTCTATCCCCCCTCTCTCGCTATCCCCCCCTCTCTCTCTATCCCTCTCTCTATCCCCCTCCCTCTCTCTATCACCCTCTCTCTCTCTATCACCCTCTTTCTCTCTCACTCTATCCCCCCCTCTCACTATCCCCCCTCTCTCTCTATCCCCCCCTCTCTCTCTCTGTCCCCTCTCTCTCTCTATCCCCCCCTCTCTATCCCCCCTCTCTCTAACCCCCCCCTCTCTCTCTATCCTCTCTCTCTCTCTATCCCCCCCCTCTCTCTCTCTATCCCCCTCTCACTCTCTATCCGCCCTCTCTCTCTCTCTCTATCCCCCTCTCTCTATCCCCCCTCCCTCTCTATACCCCGCTCTCTCTCTATCCCCCCTCTCTATCCCCCTCTATCTCTCTATCCCCCTCTATCTCTCTATCCCCTTCTATCTCTCTATCCCCCTCTCTCTCTCTCTCTCTATCCCCCCTCTCTCTCTCTCTATCCCCCCTCTCTCTCACTCTCTGCCCCCCTCTCTCTCTCTATCCCCCCTCTCTCTCTCTATCCCCCCTCCGTCTCTCTATCCCCCCCCTCTCTCTCTCTCTCTCTATCCCCCTCTATCTCTCTATCCCCTTCTATCTCTCTATCCCCCTCTATCTCTCTATCCCCCTCTATCTCTCTATCTCCCTCCCTCTCTCTCGCTCTCTCCCCCCTCTCTCTCTCTATCCCCCCCTCTCTCTCTCTATCCCCCCCCTCTCTCTCTCTCTCTCCCCCCCTCTCTCTCTCTCTCTCCCCCGCTCTCTCTCTCAATCCCACCCCTCTCTCTCTATCCCCATCTCTCCCTCTCTCTCTCTCTGCCCCCTCTCTCTCTATCTCTCTCTCTCTCTCTCTCTATCCCACTCTTTCTCTCTCTATCCCCCTCTCTCTCTCTATCCCCTCTCTCTCTCTGTATCCCCCTCTTTCTTCTCTCTCTCTATCCCCTCTCTCTATTTCTCTCTACCTCCCTCTCTCTCTCTCTATCCCTCCGCTCTCTCTCTCTATCCCACCCTCTCTCAATCCCCTCTCTCTCTGTATCCCCCTCTCTCTCTGTATCCCCCCTCTCTCTCTCTATCCCCCTCTCTCTCTCTCTCTCCCCCGCTCTCTCTCTCAATCCCCCCTCTCTCTATCCCCATCTCTATCCCCCTCTCTCTATCTCTCTGCCCCCCTCTCTCTATCTCTCTATCTCTCAATCCCACTCTTTCTCTCTCTATCCCCTCTCTCTCTCTCTCTCCCCCTTCCCCCCCCTCTCTCTCGCTCTCTATCCCCCCACTATCCCCCTATCTCTCTCTCGCTCTCGCTCTCTCTCCCCCTCTCTCTCTCTCTCTCATCCCCTCTCTCTCTCTCTCTCTGTGCCTCTCTCTCCTATACCCCTCTCTCCTCCTCTTTCTCTCTCTATCCCTCTCTCTCTCTTTTTCCCCTCTCTCTCTATCCCCCCTCTCTCGCTATCCCCCCCCTCTCTCTCTATCCCTCTATCCCCCTCCCTCTCTCTATCACCCTCTCTCTCTCTATCACCCTCTTTCTCTCTCACTCTATCCCCCCCTCTCTCACTATCCCCCCTCTCTCTCTATCCCCCCCTCTCTCTCTCTGTCCCCTCTCTCTCTCTGTCCCCTCTCTCTCTCTATCCCCCCCTCTCTATCCCCCCCTCTCTATCCCCCCTCTCTCTAACCCCCCTCTCTCTCTATCCTCTCTCCCTCTCTATCCCCCCCTCTCTCTCTAT
>NC_092732.1:23142760-23193109 GCF_047496885.1 Scyliorhinus torazame | reverse complement strand
TTGCTGTCCTCCAGTCCTCTGGCACTATTCCTGTAGCCAATGATGACATAAAAATCAAAGCCAAAGGTCAGCAATCTCTTCCCTGGCCTACCAGAGAATCCTAGGATAAATCCCATCAGGTCCCGGGGACTTATCTATTTTCAGCCTGTCCAGAATTGCCAACACCTCTTCCCTACGTACCTCAATGCCATCTATTCTATTAGCCTGGGGCTCAGCATTCTCCTCCACAACATTATCTTTTTCCTGAGTGAATACTGACGAAAAATATTCATTTAGTATCTCGCCTATCTCTTCAGACTCCACACACAATTTCCCATCCCTGTCCTTGACTGGTCCTACTCTTTCCCTAGTCATTCGCTTATTCCTGACATACCTATAGAAAGCTTTTGGGTTTTCCTTGATCCTTCCTGCCAAATACTTCTCATGTCCCCTCCTTGCTCGTCTTAGCTCTCTCTTTAGATCCTTCCTCGCTACCTTGTAACTATCCTTCGCCCCAACCGAAACCTCACACTTCATCTTCACATAGGCCTCCTTCTTCCTCTTAACAAGAGATTCCATTTCCTTGGTAAACCACGGTTCCCTCGCTCGACGCCTTCCTCCCTGTCTGACCGGTACATACTTATCAAGAACACGCAGTAGCTGATCCTTGAACAAGCCCCACTTATCCAGTGTGCCCTAAACTCCATCCCTCTAGAAATGAAGGACAAAATTCCATTTGCCTTCTTATTCACCTGTTGCACCTGTAAACCAACTTTTGCGACTCATGCACTAGCACACCCAGGTCTCTCTGCACAGCAGCATGTTTTAAGATTTTATCATTTAAATAATATTCCCTTTTGCTGTTATTCCTACCAAAATGGATAACCTCACATTTGTCAACATTGTATTCCATCTGCCAGACCCTAGCCCATTCACTTAGCCTGTCCAAATCCCTCTGCAGACTTCCAGTATCCTCTGCACTTTTTGCTTTACCACTCATCTTAGTGTCTGCAAACTTGCCCTTGGTCTCCAACTCCAAATCATCAATATAAATTGTGAACAATTGTGGGCCCAACACTGATCCCTGAGGGACACCACTAGCTACTGATTGCCAACCAGAGAAACACCCATTAATCCCCACTCTTTGCTTTCTATTAATTAACCAATCCTCTATCCATGCTCCTACTTTCCCCTTATTGTCAAAGGCTTTCTGGAAATCCAGATATACCACATCCATTGACTCCTCTGGTTCACAGCGGGTTAGCCCCCCTCCCCCCTCCCCCTCTCCCCCTTTCCCCCTCTCCCCCTCTCCCCCTCTCCCACTCTCCCCCTCTCCCCCTCTCCCCTCTCCCCCTCTCCCCCTCTCCCCCTCTCCCCCTCTCCCCCTCCACCTCTCCACCTCTCCCCCCTCTCCCCCTCCCGCTCCCCCCTCCCCTCCCCCTCCCCCCCTCCCCCTGCCCCTGCCCCTCCCCCCCTCCCCCCTCCCCCTCCCCCTCCCCCCTCCCCCTCCCCCCTCCCCCTCCCCCCCCTCCCCCTCCCCCCCCTCCCCCCCCTCACCCCCCCTCCCCCTCCCCCCCACCCCCCAGCGTTCGATTCTGGCCTCAGGTGACCGTATGTGTGGAGTTTGCAAGTTCTCCCCATGTCTGCGTGGGTTTCCTCCGAGTGGATTGGCCGTGCAAAATTGTCCCTTAGTGTCCAAAGATGTGCAGGTTGGGTGGATTGGCCGTGCTAAATTGTCCCTTAGTGTCCAAAGATGTGCAGGTTAGGTGGATTGGCCGTGCTAAATTATCCCTTAGTGTCCAAAGATGTGCAGGTTGGGTGGATTGGCCGTGCTAAATTGTCCCTTAGTGTCCAAAGATGTGCAGGTTAGGTGGATTGGCCGTGCTAAATTGTCCCTTAGTGTCCAAAGATGTGCGGGTTAGGTGGATTGGCCGTGCTAAATTATCCCTTAGTGTCCAAAGATGTGCAGGTTGGGTGGATTGGCCGTGCTAAATTGTCCCTTAGTGTCCAAAGATGTGCAGGTTAGGTGGATTGGCCGTGCTAAATTGTCCCTTAGTGCCCAAAGATGGGCAGGTTAGGTGGATTGGCCGTGCTAAATTGTCCCTTAGTGTCCAAAGATGGGCAGGTTAGGTGGATTGGCCGTGCTAAATTATCCCTTAGTGTCCAAAGATGTGCAGGTTAGGCGGATTGGCCGTGCTAAATTGTCCCTTAGTGTCCAAAGATAAGCAGGTTAGGTGGATTGGCCGTGCTAAATTGTCCCTTCGTGTCCAAAGACGTGCAGGTTAGGTGGATTGGCCGTGCTAAACTTCCATTAGTGTCCAAAGACGTGCAGTTTAGGTGGATTGGCCGTGCTAAATTGCCCCTTAGTGTCCAAAGATGTGCAGGTTAGGTGGATTGGCCGTGCTAAATTGTCCCTTAGTGTCCAAAGATGTACAGGTTAGGTGGATTGGCCGTGCTAAATTGCCCCTTAGTGTCCAAAGATGTGCGGGTTAGGTGGATTGGCCGTGCTAAATTGTCCCTTAGTGTCCAAAGATGTGCAGGTTAGGTGGATTGACCGTGCTAAACTATCCATTAGTGACCAAAGATGTGCAGGTTAGGTGGATTGGCCGTGCTAAATTATCCCTTAGTGTCCAAAGATGGTCAGGTTAGGTGGATTGGCCATGTTAAATTGTGCCTTTTTGTCCAAAGATGTGCGGGTTAGGTGGATTGGCCGTGCTAAATTGCCCCTTAGTGTCCAAAGATGTGCGGGTTAGATGGATTGGCCGTGATAAACTGTCACTTAGTTTCCAAAGATTTGCGGGTTAGGTGGATTGGCCGTGCTAAATTGTCCCTTAGTGTCCAAAGATGTGCAGGTTAGGTGGATTGGCCGTGCTAAATTGTCCCTTAGTGACCAAAGATGTGCAGGTTAGGTGGATTGGCCGGGCTTAAATTGCCCCTTAGTGTCCAAAGACGTGCAGGTTTGGTGGATTGGCCGTGCTAAATTGTCCCTTAGTGTCCAAAGATGTGCAGGTTAGGTGGATTGGCCGTGCTAAATTGTCCCCTAGTGTCCAAAGATGTGCGGGTTAGGTGAATTGGCCGTGCTAAATTGTCCCTTAGTGTCCAAAGACGTGCAGGTTTGGTGGATTGGCCATGCTAAATTGTCCCTTAGTGTCCAAAGATGTACAGGTTAGATGGATTGGCCGTGATAAATTGTCCCTTAGTGTCCAAAGATGTGCGGGTTAGGTGGATTGGCCGTGCTAAATTGCCCCTTAGTGTCCAAAGATGTGCAGGTTAGATGGATTGGCCGTGATAAATTGTCCCTTAGTGTCCAAAGATGTACAGGTTAGGTGGATTGGCCGTGCTAAATTGTCCCTTAGTGTCCAAAGACGTGCAGGTTTGGTGGATTGGCCATGCTAAATTGTCCTTAGTGTCCAAAGATGTACAGGTTAGGTGGACTGGCCATGCTAAATTGCCCCTTAGTGTCCAAAGATGTGCAGGTTAGGTGGATTGGCCGTGCTAAATTGTCCCTTAGTGTCCAAAGATGTGCGGGTTAGGTGGATTGGCCGTGCTAAATTGTCCCTTAGTGTCCAAAGATGTGCAGGTTAGGTGGATTGACCGTGCTAAACTATCCATTAGTGACCAAAGATGTGCAGGTTAGGTGGATTGGCCGTGCTAAATTATCCCTTAGTGTCCAAAGATGGTCAGGTTAGGTGGATTGGCCATGTTAAATTGTGCCTTTTTGTCCAAAGATGTGCGGGTTAGGTGGATTGGCCGTGCTAAATTGCCCCTTAGTGTCCAAAGATGTGCGGGTTAGATGGATTGGCCGTGATAAACTGTCACTTAGTTTCCAAAGATTTGCGGGTTAGGTGGATTGGCCGTGCTAAATTGTCCCTTAGTGTCCAAAGATGTGCAGGTTAGGTGGATTGGCCGTGCTAAATTGTCCCTTAGTGACCAAAGACGTGCAGGTTAGGTGGATTGGCCGGGCTAAATTGCCCCTTAGTGTCCAAAGACGTGCAGGTTTGGTGGATTGGCCGTGCTAAATTGTCCCTTAGTGTCCAAAGATGTGCAGGTTAGGTGGATTGGCCGTGCTAAATTGTCCCCTAGTGTCCAAAGATGTGCGGGTTAGGTGAATTGGCCGTGCTAAATTGTCCCTTAGTGTCCAAAGACGTGCAGGTTTGGTGGATTGGCCATGCTAAATTGTCCCTTAGTGTCCAAAGATGTACAGGTTAGATGGATTGGCCGTGATAAATTGTCCCTTAGTGTCCAAAGATGTGCAGGTTAGGTGGATTGGCCGTGCTAAATTGCCCCTTAGAGTCCAAAGATGTGCAGGTTAGATGGATTGGCCGTGATAAATTGTCCCTTAGTGTCCAAAGATGTACAGGTTAGGTGGATTGGCCGTGCTAAATTGTCCCTTAGTGTCCAAAGACGTGCAGGTTTGGTGGATTGGCCATGCTAAATTGTCCCTTAGTGTCCAAAGATGTACAGGTTAGGTGGACTGGCCATGCTAAATTGCCCCTTAGTGTCCAAAGATGTGCAAGTTAGGTGGATTGGCCGTGCTAAATTGTCCCTTAGTGTCCAAAGATGTGCAGGTTAGGTGGATTGGCCGTGCTAAATTGCCCCTTAGTGTCCAAAGATGTGCAGGTTAGGTGGATTGGCCGTGCTAAATTGTCCCTTAGTGTCCAAAGATGTGCAGGTTAGATGGATTGGCCATGCTAAATTGTCCCTTAGTGTCCAAAGATGTACAGGTTAGGTGGAATGGCCGTGCTAAATTGTCCCTTGGTGTCCAAAGACGTGCAGGTTTGGTGGATTGGCCGTGCTAAATTGTCCCTTAGTGTCCAAAGATGTGCAGGTTAGATGGATTGGCCATGCTAAATTGTCCCTTAGTGTCCAAAGATGTACAGGTTAGGTGGACTGGCCATGCTAAATTGCCCCTTAGTGTCCAAAGATGTGCAGGTTAGGTGGATTGGCCGTGCTAAATTGTCCCTTAGTGTCCAAAGATGTGCAGGTTAGATGGATTGGCCGTGCAAAATTGTCCCTTAGTGTCCAAAGATGTGCAGGTTAGGTGGATTGGCCGTACTAAATTGTCCCTTAGTGTCCAAAGATGTGCAGGTTAGATGGATTGGCCGTGCAAAATTGTCCCTTAGTGTCCAAAGATGTGCAGGTTAGATGGATTGGCCATGCTAAATTGTCCCTTAGTGTCCAAAGATGTGCAGGTTAGGTGGATTGGCCGTGCTAAATTGTCCCTTAGTGTCCAAAGATGTACAGGTTAGATGGATTGGCCGTGCAAAATTGTCCCTTAGTGTCCAAAGATGTGCAGGTTAGATGGATTGGCCATGCTAAATTGTCCCTTAGTGTCCAAAGATGTGCAGGTTAGGTGGATTGGCCGTGCTAAATTGTCCCTTAGTGTCCAAAGACGTGCAGTTTAGGTGGATTGGCCGTGCTAAATTGCCCCTTAGTGTCCAAAGATGTGCAGGTTAGGTGGATTGGCCGTGCTAAATTGTCCCTTAGTGTCCAAAGATGTACAGGTTAGGTGGATTGGCCGTGCTAAATTGCCCCTTAGTGTCCAAAGATGTGCGGGTTAGGTGGATTGGCCGTGCTAAATTGTCCCTTAGTGTCCAAAGATGTGCAGGTTAGGTGGATTGACCGTGCTAAACTATCCATTAGTGACCAAAGATGTGCAGGTTAGGTGGATTGGCCGTGCTAAATTATCCCTTAGTGTCCAAAGATGGTCAGGTTAGGTGGATTGGCCATGTTAAATTGTGCCTTTTTGTCCAAAGATGTGCGGGTTAGGTGGATTGGCCGTGCTAAATTGCCCCTTAGTGTCCAAAGATGTGCGGGTTAGATGGATTGGCCGTGATAAACTGTCACTTAGTTTCCAAAGATTTGCGGGTTAGGTGGATTGGCCGTGCTAAATTGTCCCTTAGTGTCCAAAGATGTGCAGGTTAGGTGGATTGGCCGTGCTAAATTGTCCCTTAGTGACCAAAGATGTGCAGGTTAGGTGGATTGGCCGGGCTAAATTGCCCCTTAGTGTCCAAAGACGTGCAGGTTTGGTGGATTGGCCGTGCTAAATTGTCCCTTAGTGTCCAAAGATGTGCAGGTTAGGTGGATTGGCCGTGCTAAATTGTCCCCTAGTGTCCAAAGATGTGCGGGTTAGGTGAATTGGCCGTGCTAAATTGTCCCTTAGTGTCCAAAGACGTGCAGGTTTGGTGGATTGGCCATGCTAAATTGTCCCTTAGTGTCCAAAGATGTACAGGTTAGGTGGACTGGCCATGCTAAATTGCCCCTTAGTGTCCAAAGATGTGCAGGTTAGGTGGATTGGCCGTGCTAAATTGTCCCTTAGTGTCCAAAGATGTGCGGGTTAGGTGGATTGGCCGTGCTAAATTGTCCCTTAGTGTCCAAAGATGTGCAGGTTAGGTGGATTGACCGTGCTAAACTATCCATTAGTGACCAAAGATGTGCAGGTTAGGTGGATTGGCCGTGCTAAATTATCCCTTAGTGTCCAAAGATGGTCAGGTTAGGTGGATTGGCCATGTTAAATTGTGCCTTTTTGTCCAAAGATGTGCGGGTTAGGTGGATTGGCCGTGCTAAATTGCCCCTTAGTGTCCAAAGATGTGCGGGTTAGATGGATTGGCCGTGATAAACTGTCACTTAGTTTCCAAAGATTTGCGGGTTAGGTGGATTGGCCGTGCTAAATTGTCCCTTAGTGTCCAAAGATGTGCAGGTTAGGTGGATTGGCCGTGCTAAATTGTCCCTTAGTGACCAAAGATGTGCAGGTTAGGTGGATTGGCCGGGCTAAATTGCCCCTTAGTGTCCAAAGACGTGCAGGTTTGGTGGATTGGCCGTGCTAAATTGTCCCTTAGTGTCCAAAGATGTGCAGGTTAGGTGGATTGGCCGTGCTAAATTGTCCCCTAGTGTCCAAAGATGTGCGGGTTAGGTGAATTGGCCGTGCTAAATTGTCCCTTAGTGTCCAAAGACGTGCAGGTTTGGTGGATTGGCCATGCTAAATTGTCCCTTAGTGTCCAAAGATGTACAGGTTAGGTGGACTGGCCATGCTAAATTGCCCCTTAGTGTCCAAAGATGTGCAGGTTAGGTGGATTGGCCGTGCTAAATTGTCCCTTAGTGTCCAAAGATGTGCGGGTTAGGTGGATTGGCCGTGCTAAATTGTCCCTTAGTGTCCAAAGATGTGCAGGTTAGGTGGATTGACCGTGCTAAACTATCCATTAGTGACCAAAGATGTGCAGGTTAGGTGGATTGGCCGTGCTAAATTATCCCTTAGTGTCCAAAGATGGTCAGGTTAGGTGGATTGGCCATGTTAAATTGTGCCTTTTTGTCCAAAGATGTGCGGGTTAGGTGGATTGGCCGTGCTAAATTGCCCCTTAGTGTCCAAAGATGTGCGGGTTAGATGGATTGGCCGTGATAAACTGTCACTTAGTTTCCAAAGATTTGCGGGTTAGGTGGATTGGCCGTGCTAAATTGTCCCTTAGTGTCCAAAGATGTGCAGGTTAGGTGGATTGGCCGTGCTAAATTGTCCCTTAGTGACCAAAGACGTGCAGGTTAGGTGGATTGGCCGGGCTAAATTGCCCCTTAGTGTCCAAAGACGTGCAGGTTTGGTGGATTGGCCGTGCTAAATTGTCCCTTAGTGTCCAAAGATGTGCAGGTTAGGTGGATTGGCCGTGCTAAATTGTCCCCTAGTGTCCAAAGATGTGCGGGTTAGGTGAATTGGCCGTGCTAAATTGTCCCTTAGTGTCCAAAGACGTGCAGGTTTGGTGGATTGGCCATGCTAAATTGTCCCTTAGTGTCCAAAGATGTACAGGTTAGATGGATTGGCCGTGATAAATTGTCCCTTAGTGTCCAAAGATGTGCAGGTTAGGTGGATTGGCCGTGCTAAATTGCCCCTTAGAGTCCAAAGATGTGCAGGTTAGATGGATTGGCCGTGATAAATTGTCCCTTAGTGTCCAAAGATGTACAGGTTAGGTGGATTGGCCGTGCTAAATTGTCCCTTAGTGTCCAAAGACGTGCAGGTTTGGTGGATTGGCCATGCTAAATTGTCCCTTAGTGTCCAAAGATGTACAGGTTAGGTGGACTGGCCATGCTAAATTGCCCCTTAGTGTCCAAAGATGTGCAAGTTAGGTGGATTGGCCGTGCTAAATTGTCCCTTAGTGTCCAAAGATGTGCAGGTTAGGTGGATTGGCCGTGCTAAATTGCCCCTTAGTGTCCAAAGATGTGCAGGTTAGGTGGATTGGCCGTGCTAAATTGTCCCTTAGTGTCCAAAGATGTGCAGGTTAGATGGATTGGCCATGCTAAATTGTCCCTTAGTGTCCAAAGATGTACAGGTTAGGTGGAATGGCCGTGCTAAATTGTCCCTTGGTGTCCAAAGACGTGCAGGTTTGGTGGATTGGCCGTGCTAAATTGTCCCTTAGTGTCCAAAGATGTGCAGGTTAGATGGATTGGCCATGCTAAATTGTCCCTTAGTGTCCAAAGATGTACAGGTTAGGTGGACTGGCCATGCTAAATTGCCCCTTAGTGTCCAAAGATGTGCAGGTTAGGTGGATTGGCCGTGCTAAATTGTCCCTTAGTGTCCAAAGATGTGCAGGTTAGATGGATTGGCCGTGCAAAATTGTCCCTTAGTGTCCAAAGATGTGCAGGTTAGGTGGATTGGCCGTACTAAATTGTCCCTTAGTGTCCAAAGATGTGCAGGTTAGATGGATTGGCCGTGCAAAATTGTCCCTTAGTGTCCAAAGATGTGCAGGTTAGATGGATTGGCCATGCTAAATTGTCCCTTAGTGTCCAAAGATGTGCAGGTTAGGTGGATTGGCCGTGCTAAATTGTCCCTTAGTGTCCAAAGATGTACAGGTTAGATGGATTGGCCGTGCAAAATTGTCCCTTAGTGTCCAAAGATGTGCAGGTTAGATGGATTGGCCATGCTAAATTGTCCCTTAGTGTCCAAAGATGTGCAGGTTAGGTGGATTGGCCGTGCTAAATTGTCCCTTAGTGTCCAAAGACGTGCAGTTTAGGTGGATTGGCCGTGCTAAATTGCCCCTTAGTGTCCAAAGATGTGCAGGTTAGGTGGATTGGCCGTGCTAAATTGTCCCTTAGTGTCCAAAGATGTACAGGTTAGGTGGATTGGCCGTGCTAAATTGCCCCTTAGTGTCCAAAGATGTGCGGGTTAGGTGGATTGGCCGTGCTAAATTGTCCCTTAGTGTCCAAAGATGTGCAGGTTAGGTGGATTGACCGTGCTAAACTATCCATTAGTGACCAAAGATGTGCAGGTTAGGTGGATTGGCCGTGCTAAATTATCCCTTAGTGTCCAAAGATGGTCAGGTTAGGTGGATTGGCCATGTTAAATTGTGCCTTTTTGTCCAAAGATGTGCGGGTTAGGTGGATTGGCCGTGCTAAATTGCCCCTTAGTGTCCAAAGATGTGCGGGTTAGATGGATTGGCCGTGATAAACTGTCACTTAGTTTCCAAAGATTTGCGGGTTAGGTGGATTGGCCGTGCTAAATTGTCCCTTAGTGTCCAAAGATGTGCAGGTTAGGTGGATTGGCCGTGCTAAATTGTCCCTTAGTGACCAAAGATGTGCAGGTTAGGTGGATTGGCCGGGCTAAATTGCCCCTTAGTGTCCAAAGACGTGCAGGTTTGGTGGATTGGCCGTGCTAAATTGTCCCTTAGTGTCCAAAGATGTGCAGGTTAGGTGGATTGGCCGTGCTAAATTGTCCCCTAGTGTCCAAAGATGTGCGGGTTAGGTGAATTGGCCGTGCTAAATTGTCCCTTAGTGTCCAAAGACGTGCAGGTTTGGTGGATTGGCCATGCTAAATTGTCCCTTAGTGTCCAAAGATGTACAGGTTAGGTGGACTGGCCATGCTAAATTGCCCCTTAGTGTCCAAAGATGTGCAGGTTAGGTGGATTGGCCGTGCTAAATTGTCCCTTAGTGTCCAAAGATGTGCGGGTTAGGTGGATTGGCCGTGCTAAATTGTCCCTTAGTGTCCAAAGATGTGCAGGTTAGGTGGATTGACCGTGCTAAACTATCCATTAGTGACCAAAGATGTGCAGGTTAGGTGGATTGGCCGTGCTAAATTATCCCTTAGTGTCCAAAGATGGTCAGGTTAGGTGGATTGGCCATGTTAAATTGTGCCTTTTTGTCCAAAGATGTGCGGGTTAGGTGGATTGGCCGTGCTAAATTGCCCCTTAGTGTCCAAAGATGTGCGGGTTAGATGGATTGGCCGTGATAAACTGTCACTTAGTTTCCAAAGATTTGCGGGTTAGGTGGATTGGCCGTGCTAAATTGTCCCTTAGTGTCCAAAGATGTGCAGGTTAGGTGGATTGGCCGTGCTAAATTGTCCCTTAGTGACCAAAGATGTGCAGGTTAGGTGGATTGGCCGGGCTAAATTGCCCCTTAGTGTCCAAAGACGTGCAGGTTTGGTGGATTGGCCGTGCTAAATTGTCCCTTAGTGTCCAAAGATGTGCAGGTTAGGTGGATTGGCCGTGCTAAATTGTCCCCTAGTGTCCAAAGATGTGCGGGTTAGGTGAATTGGCCGTGCTAAATTGTCCCTTAGTGTCCAAAGACGTGCAGGTTTGGTGGATTGGCCATGCTAAATTGTCCCTTAGTGTCCAAAGATGTACAGGTTAGATGGATTGGCCGTGATAAATTGTCCCTTAGTGTCCAAAGATGTGCAGGTTAGGTGGATTGGCCGTGCTAAATTGCCCCTTAGTGTCCAAAGATGTGCAGGTTAGATGGATTGGCCGTGATAAATTGTCCCTTAGTGTCCAAAGATGTACAGGTTAGGTGGATTGGCCGTGCTAAATTGTCCCTTAGTGTCCAAAGACGTGCAGGTTTGGTGGATTGGCCATGCTAAATTGTCCCTTAGTGTCCAAAGATGTACAGGTTAGGTGGACTGGCCATGCTAAATTGCCCCTTAGTGTCCAAAGATGTGCAGGTTAGGTGGATTGGCCGTGCTAAATTGTCCCTTAGTGTCCAAAGATGTGCAGGTTAGGTGGATTGGCCGTGCTAAATTGCCCCTTAGTGTCCAAAGATGTGCAGGTTAGGTGGATTGGCCGTGCTAAATTGTCCCTTAGTGTCCAAAGATGTGCAGGTTAGATGGATTGGCCATGCTAAATTGTCCCTTAGTGTCCAAAGATGTACAGGTTAGGTGGAATGGCCGTGCTAAATTGTCCCTTGGTGTCCAAAGACGTGCAGGTTTGGTGGATTGGCCGTGCTAAATTGTCCCTTAGTGTCCAAAGATGTGCAGGTTAGATGGATTGGCCATGCTAAATTGTCCCTTAGTGTCCAAAGATGTACAGGTTAGGTGGACTGGCCATGCTAAATTGCCCCTTAGTGTCCAAAGATGTGCAGGTTAGGTGGATTGGCCGTGCTAAATTGTCCCTTAGTGTCCAAAGATGTGCAGGTTAGATGGATTGGCCGTGCAAAATTGTCCCTTAGTGTCCAAAGATGTGCAGGTTAGGTGGATTGGCCGTACTAAATTGTCCCTTAGTGTCCAAAGATGTGCAGGTTAGATGGATTGGCCGTGCAAAATTGTCCCTTAGTGTCCAAAGATGTGCAGGTTAGATGGATTGGCCATGCTAAATTGTCCCTTAGTGTCCAAAGATGTGCAGGTTAGGTGGATTGGCCGTGCTAAATTGTCCCTTAGTGTCCAAAGATGTACAGGTTAGATGGATTGGCCGTGCAAAATTGTCCCTTAGTGTCCAAAGATGTGCAGGTTAGATGGATTGGCCATGCTAAATTGTCCCTTAGTGTCCAAAGATGTGCAGGTTAGGTGGATTGGCCGTGCTAAATTGTCCCTTAGTGTCCAAAGATGTGCAGGTTAGATGGATTGGCCGTGCAAAATTGTCCCTTAGTGTCCAAAGATGTGCAGGTTAGATGGATTGGCCATGCTAAATTGTCCCTTAGTGTCCAAAGATGTGCAGGTTAGATGGATTGGCCATGCTAAATTGTCCCTTCGTGTCCAAAGATGTGCAGGTTAGGTGGATTGGCCGTGCTAAATTGTCCCTTAATGTGCAATGATGTGCGGGTTAGGTGGATTGGCCGTACTAAATTGTCCCTTAGTGTCCAAAGATGTGCAGGTTAGGTGGATTGGCCGTACTAAATTGTCCCTTAGTGTCCAAAGATGTGCAGGTTAGGTGGATTGGCCTTACTAAATTGTCCCTTAGTGTCCAAAGATGTGCAGGTTAGGTGGATTGGCCGTACTAAATTGTCCCTTAGTGTCCAAAGATGTGCAGGTTAGATGGATTGGCCGTGCTAAATTGTCCCTTAGTGTCCAAAGATGTGCAGGTTAGATGGATTGGCCGTGCTAAATTGTCCCTTAGTGTCCAACGATGTGCAGGTTAGGTGGATTGGCCGTGCTAAATTGCCCCTTAGTGTCCAAAGATGTGCAGGTTAGATGGATTGGCCGTGCTAAATTGTCCCTTAGTGTCTAAAGATGTGCAGATTAGGTAGGGCTATGGGGTTAGGGTGGGGGAGTGGGCCTAGGGAAGGGGCTCTTTCAGAGGGTCGGTGCAAACCCGATGGGCCGAATGGCCTCCTTCTACACAGTCGGGGTTCGATGGTCTGGCCTACATGTGATCCCAAAGCCTGTATGTGGTAGGTGACTTAACTCCCCCCAAGCAGTCCCTCAACGCCCTCCAAATGTGGCGACGGGCGCCCTGAGTTTTGGATGACAGCGCTAAGGGCAGACTTTGGAAAGTCGGGCCCGATGACGTCAGGGTTCACTGAAGAGATTCAAGGCGGAGTTCTGATCGACGAGGGGGTCGAGGAGGGGGAGGAACAGGCGGGAATGTGGAATTAAGGCCACAGTCCGTCTCTCTCAGCCTTCAGCGTACTTAGCCACCCCCAGGCGAGGAGGCGACGCAGTGTGCTTTATTAACCGTCCTGACCCGCCGCCCTCTTGGCTTGCGTTTCAGGATTGTGAAGGCCACGGAATCGTTGCAGAACTTCTCCCCGGCCGCAGGCCCTTCGTTCGACCACTTCCAGCTGGACATCGCCGGCGAGATGAAGCTTCTCAACAGCCTGCAGTTTGCCACAGGTCAGTGCGGAGGCCAGTGCGGCCTAGCGAGGCCTAAGGCCTAACCAACGAGCCCTGGCAAATCCTGCCTGCTCGAGGCAAAGATGTCACTGCGTGGGAAGCGGTTCAGAGATGGTTTCACAGGCTAACACCAGGAACGGGCGGGTTAACTGTGAGGAAAGGACAGAGGTTGTGCTTGTATCCGCTGGAGTTTAGAAGAGTGAGAGGCGAATCGATCAAAACTTTTAAGATCCTGAGGGGGTAATTGACTGGGTCGATGTGGAGAGGATGTTTCCTCTTGTGGGAGAATCGAGAACTCGGGGGTCACTGTTTAACGATAAGGGGGTCGCCCGTTTCAAACGGACAGGAGGAGAGATATTTTCCGGTGTCTGTGTTGTTTGGGTGTGAGGGGTTAATGGAGTGACTGGGCCATTCCGGTGTCTGTGTTGTTTGGGTGCGGTGTCTGCTGTTTGGTTGCGGTGTCTGTGTTGTTTGGGTGCGGTGTCTGTGTTGTTTGGGTGCGGTGTCTGTGTTGTTTGGGTGCGGTGTCTGTGTTGTTTGGGTGCGGTGTCTGTGTTGTTTGGGGGCGGTGTCTGTGTTGTTTGGGGGCGGTGTCAGTGTTGTTTGGGTGCGGTGTCTGTGTTGTTTGGGTGCGGTGTCTGTGTTTGGGTGCAGTGTCTGTGTTTGGGTGCAGTGTCTGTGTTGTTTGGGTGCGGTGTCTGTGTTGTTTGGGTGCGGTGTCTGTGTTGTTTGGGTGCGATGTCTGTGTTGGTTGGGTGCAGTGTCTGTGTTGTTTGGGTGCGGTGTCAGTGTTGTTTGGGTGCGGTGTTTGTGTTATTTGGGTGCGGTGTCTGTGTTGTTTGGGTGCCATGTCTGTTGATTGGGTGCAGTGTCTGTGTTATTTTGGTGCGGTGTCTGTGTTGTTTGGGTGCGGTGTCTGTGTTGTTCGGGTGCGGTGTCTGTGTTGTTCGGGTGCGGTGTCTGTTGTTTGGGTGCGATGTCAGTGTTGTTTGGGTGCGGTGTCTGTTGTTTGGGTGCGGTGTATGTGTTGTTTGGGTGCGGTGTCTGTTGTCTGGGTGCGGTGTCTGTGTTGTTTGGGTGCGGTGTCTGTTGTTTGGGTGCGGTGTCTGTGCTGTTTGGGTGCGGTGTCTGTGTTGTTTGGGTGCGGTGTCTGTGTTGTTTGGGTGCGGTGTCTGTGTTTGGGTGCGGTGTCTGTGTTGATTGGGTGCGGTGTCTGTGTTGTTCGGGTACGGTGTCTGTGTTGTTTGGGTGCGGTGTCTGTGTTGTTTGGGTGCGGTGTCTGTGTTGTTTGGGTGCGGTGTCTGTGTTGTTTGGGTGCGGTGTCTGTGTTGTTTGGGTGCGGTGTCTGTGTTGTTTGGGTGCGGTGCCTGTGTTGTTTGGGTGCGGTGTCTGTGTTGTTTGGGTGCGGTGTCTGTGTTGTTTGGGTGCGGTGTCTGTATGGTTTGGGTGCGGTGTCTGTGTTGTTTGGGTGCGGTGTCTGTGTTGTTTGGGTGCGGTGTCTCTGTTGTTTGGGTGCGGTGTCAGTGTTGTTTGGGTGCGGTGTCTGTGTTGTTTGGGTGCGGTGTCTGTGTTGTTTGGGTGCGGTGTCTGTGTTGATTGGGTGCGGTGTCTGTGTTGTTTGGGTGCGGTGTCTGTGTTGTTTGGGTGCGGTGTCTGTGTTGTTTGGGTGCGGTGTCTGTATTGATTGGGTGCGGTGCCTGTGTTGTTTGGGTGCGGTGTCGGTGTTGTTTGGGTGCGGTGTCTGTGTTGTTTGGGTGCGGTGTCTGTATTGATTGGGTGCGGTGTCTGTGTTGTTTGGGTGCGGTGTCTGTGTTGTTTGGGTGCGGTGTCTGTGTTGTTTGGGTGCGGTGTCTGTGTTGTTTGGGTGCGGTGTCTGTGTTGTTTGGGTGCGGTGTCAGTGTTGTTTGGGTGCGGTGTCTGTGTTGTTTGGGTACGGTGTCTGTATTGTTTGGGTTCGGTGTCTGTGTTGTTTGGGTGCGGTGTCTGTGTTGTTTGGGTGCGGTGTCTGTGTTTTTTGGGTGCGGTGTCAGTGTTGTTTGGATGCGGTGTCTGTGTTGTTTGGGTGCGGTGTCTGTGTTGTCTGGGTGCGGTGTCTGTATTGTTTGGGTGCGGTGTCTGTGTTGTTTGGGTGCGGTGTCTGTGTTGTTTGGGTGCGGTGTCTGTGTTGTTTGGGTGCGGTGTCTGTGTTGTTTGGGTGCGGTGTCTGTGTTGTTTGGGTGCGGTGTCAGTGTTGTTTGGGTGCGGTGTCTGTGTTGTTTGGGTGCGGTGTCTGTGTTGTTTGGGTGCGGTGTCTGTGTTGTTTGGGTGCGGTGTCTGTGTTGTTTGGGTGCGGTGTCAGTGTTGTTTGGATGCGGTGTCTGTGTTGTTTGGGTGCGGTGTCTGTGTTGTTTGGGTGCGGTGTCTGTTGTCTGGGTGCGGTGTCTGTATTGTCTGGGTGCGGTGTCTGTGTTGTTTGGGTGCGGTGTCTGTGTTGTTTGGGTGCGGTGTCTGTGTTGTTTGGGTGCGGTGTCTGTGTTGTTTGGGTGCGGTGTCTGTGTTGTTTGGGTGCGGTGTCAGTGTTGTTTGGGTGCGGTGTCTGTGTTGTTTGGGTGCGGTGTCTGTGTTGTTTGGGTCGGTGTCTGTGTTGTTTGGGTGCGGTGTCTGTGTTTTTTGGGTGCGGTGTCAGTGTTGTTTGGATGCGGTGTCAGTGTTGTTTGGATGCGGTGTCTGTGTTGTTTGGGTGCGGTGACAGTGTTGTTTGGGTTCGGTGTCTGTGTTGTCTGGGTGCGGTGTCTGTTGTTTGGGTGTGGTGTCTGTTGTTTGGGTGCGGTGTCTGTGTTGTCTGGGTGCGGTGTCTGTATTGTTTGGATGCGGTGTCTGTGTTGTTTGGGTGCGGTGTCTGTGTTGTCTGGGTGCGGTGTCTGTGTTGTTTGGGTGCGGTGTCTGTATTGTTTGGGTGAGGTGTCTGTGTTGTTTGGGTGCGGTGTCTGTATTGTTTGGGTGAGGTGTCTGTGTTGTTTGGGTTCGGTGTCTGTGTTGTTTGGGTGCGGTGTCTGTATTGTTTGGGTGCGGTGTCTGTGTTTTTTGGGTGAGGTTTCTGTGTTGTTTGGGTGCGGTGTCAGTGTTGTTTGGGTGCGGTGTCTGTGTTGTTTTGGTGCGGTGTCTGTATTGATTGGGTGCGGTGTCAGTGTTGTTTGGGTGTAGGGTCTGTTGTTTGGGTGCGGTGTCTGTGTTGTTTGGGTGCGGTGTCTGTGTTGTTTGGGTGCGGTTTCAGTTGTTTGGGTGCGGTGTCTGTGATGTTTGGGTGCGGTGTCTATGTTGTTTGGGTGCGGTGTCTGTGTTGTTTGGGTGCGGTTTCAGTGTTGTTTGGGTGCGGTGTCTGTGTTGTTTGGGTACGGTTTCAGTGTTGTTTGGGTGCGGTGTCTGTGATGTTTGGGTGCGGTGTCTGTGTTGTTTGGGTGTGGTGTCTGTGTTGTTTGGGTGCGGTGTCTGTGTTGTTTGGGTGCGGTGTCTGTGTTGTTTGGGTGCGGTTTCAGTGTTGTTTGGCTGCGGTATCTGTTGATTGGGTGCGGTGTCTGTGTTGTTTGGGTGCGGTGTCTGTGTTGTTTGGGTGCAGTGTCTGTTGTTTGGGTGCGGTGTCTGTGTTGTTTGGGTGCGGTGTCTGTGTTGTTTGGGTGCGGTGTCTGTGTTGTTTGGGTGCGGTGCCTGTGTTGTTTGGGTGCGGTGTCAGTGTTGTTTGGGTGCGGTGTCTGTGTTGTTTGGGTACGGTGTCTGTATTGTTTGGGTTCGGTGTCTGTGTTGTTTGGGTGCGGTGTCTGTGTTGTTAGGGTGCGGTGTCTGTGTTGTTTGGGTGCAGGGTCTGTTGTTTGGGTGCGGTGTCTGTGTTGTTTGGGTGCGGTTTCAGTGTTGTTTGGGTGCGGTGTCTGTGATGTTTGGGTGCGGTGTCTGTGTTGTTTGGGTGCGGTGTCTGTGTTGTTTGGGTGCGGTGTCTGTGTTGTTTGGGTGCGGTGTCTGTGTTGTTTGGGTGCGGTGTCTGTGTTGTTTGGGTGCGGTTTCAGTGTTGTTTGGCTGCGGTGTCTGTGTTGATTGGGTGCGGTGTCTGTGTTGTTTGGGTGCGGTGTCTGTGTTGTTTGGGTGCGGTGCCTGTGTTGTTTGGGTGCGGTGTCAGTGTTGTTTGGGTGCGGTGTCTGTGTTGTTTGGGTACGGTGTCTGTATTGTTTGGGTTCGGTGCCTGTGTTGTTTGGGTGCGGTGTCAGTGTTGTTTGGGTGCGGTGTCTGTGTTGTTTGGGTGCGGTGTCTGTGTTGTTTGGGTGCGGTGTCTGTGTTGTTTGGGTGCGGTGTCTGTGTTGTTTGGGTGCGGTGCCTGTTTTGTTTGGGTGCGGTGTCAGTGTTGTTTGGGTGCGGTGTCTGTGTTGTTTGGGTACGGTGTCTGTATTGTTTGGGTTCGGTGTCTGTGTTGTTTGGGTGCGGTGTCTGTGTTGTTTGGGTGCGGTGTCTGTTGTTTGGGTGCGGTGTCTGTGTTGTTTGGGTGCGGTGTCTGTGTTGTTTGGGTGCGGTGTCTGTGTTGTTTGGGTGCGGTGCCTGTGTTGTTTGGGTGCGGTGTCAGTGTTGTTTGGGTGCGGTGTCTGTGTTGTTTGGGTGCGGTGCCTGTGTTGTTTGGGTGCGGTGTCAGTGTTGTTTGGGTGCGGTGTCTGTGTTGTTTGGGTACGGTGTCTGTATTGTTTGGGTTCGGTGCCTGTGTTGTTTGGGTGCGGTGTCAGTGTTGTTTGGGTGCGGTGTCTGTGTTGTTTGGGTGCGGTGTCTGTGTTGTTTGGGTGCGGTGTCTGTGTTGTTTGGGTGCGGTGTCTGTGTTGTTTGGGTGCGGTGTCTGTGTTGTTTGGGTGCGGTGCCTGTGTTGTTTGGGTGCGGTGTCAGTGTTGTTTTGGTGCGGTGTCTGTGTTGTTTGGGTACGGTGTCTGTATTGTTTGGGTTCGGTGTCTGTGTTGTTTGGGTGCGGTGTCTGTGTTGTTTGGGTGCGGTGTCTGTGTTGTTTGGGTGCGGTGTCTCTGTTGTTTGGGTGCGGTGTCTGTGTTGTTTGGGTGCGGTGTCTGTGTTGTTTGGGTGCGGTGCCTGTGTTGTTTGGGTGCGGTGTCAGTGTTGTTTGGGTGCGGTGTCTGTGTTGTTTGGGTACGGTGTCTGTGTTGTTTGGGTGTGGTGTCTGTGTTGTTTGGGTGCGGTGTCTGTGTTGTTTGGGTGCGGTGTCTGTGTTGTTTGGGTGCGGTGTCTGTGTTGATCGGGTGCGGTGTCTGTGTTGTTTGGGTGCGGTGTCTGTGTTGTTTGGGTGCGGTGTCTGTGTTGTTTGGGTGCAGTGTCTGTTGTTTGGGTGCGGTGTCTGTGTTGTTTGGGTGCGGTGTCTGTGTTGTTTGGGTGCGGTGTCTGTGTTGTTTGGGTGCGGTGCCTGTGTTGTTTGGGTGCGGTGTCAGTGTTGTTTGGGTGCGGTGTCTGTGTTGTTTGGGTACGGTGTCTGTATTGTTTGGGTTCGGTGTCTGTGTTGTTTGGGTGCGGTGTCTGTGTTGTTAGGGTGCGGTGTCTGTGTTGTTTGGGTGCAGGGTCTGTTGTTTGGGTGCGGTGTCTGTGTTGTTTGTGTGCGGTTTCAGTGTTGTTTGGGTGCGGTGTCTGTGATGTTTGGGTGCGGTGTCTGTGTTGTTTGGGTGCGGTGTCTGTGTTGTTTGGGTGCGGTGTCTGTGTTGTTTGGGTGCGGTGTCTGTGTTGTTTGGGTGCGGTGTCTGTGTTGTTTGGGTGCGGTTTCAGTGTTGTTTGGCTGCGGTGTCTGTGTTGATTGGGTGCGGTGTCTGTGTTGTTTGGGTGCGGTGTCTGTGTTGTTTGGGTGCGGTGCCTGTGTTGTTTGGGTGCGGTGTCAGTGTTGTTTGGGTGCGGTGTCTGTGTTGTTTGGGTACGGTGCCTGTATTGTTTGGGTTCGGTGCCTGTGTTGTTTGGGTGCGGTGTCAGTGTTGTTTGGGTGCGGTGTCTGTGTTGTTTGGGTGCGGTGTCTGTGTTGTTTGGGTGCGGTGTCTGTGTTGTTTGGGTGCGGTGTCTGTGTTGTTTGGGTGCGGTGTCTGTGTTGTTTGGGTGCGGTGCCTGTGTTGTTTGGGTGCGGTGTCAGTGTTGTTTGGGTGCGGTGTCTGTGTTGTTTGGGTACGGTGTCTGTATTGTTTGGGTTCGGTGTCTGTGTTGTTTGGGTGCGGTGTCTGTGTTGTTTGGGTGCGGTGTCTGTGTTGTTTGGGTGCGGTGTCTCTGTTGTTTGGGTGCGGTGTCTGTGTTGTTTGGGTGCGGTGTCTGTGTTGTTTGGGTGTGGTGCCTGTGTTGTTTGGGTGCGGTGTCAGTGTTGTTTGGGTGCGGTGTCTGTGTTGTTTGGGTGCGGTGCCTGTGTTGTTTGGGTGCGGTGTCAGTGTTGTTTGGGTGCGGTGTCTGTGTTGTTTGGGTACGGTGTCTGTATTGTTTGGGTTCGGTGCCTGTGTTGTTTGGGTGCGGTGTCAGTGTTGTTTGGGTGCGGTGTCTGTGTTGTTTGGGTGCGGTGTCTGTGTTGTTTGGGTGCGGTGTCTGTGTTGTTTGGGTGCGGTGTCTGTGTTGTTTGGGTGCGGTGTCTGTGTTGTTTGGGTGCGGTGCCTGTGTTGTTTGGGTGCGGTGTCAGTGTTGTTTGGGTGCGGTGTCTGTGTTGTTTGGGTACGGTGTCTGTATTGTTTGGGTTCGGTGTCTGTGTTGTTTGGGTGCGGTGTCTGTGTTGTTTGGGTGCGGTGTCTGTGTTGTTTGGGTGCGGTGTCTCTGTTGTTTGGGTGCGGTGTCTGTGTTGTTTGGGTGCGGTGTCTGTGTTGTTTGGGTGCGGTGCCTGTGTTGTTTGGGTGCGGTGTCAGTGTTGTTTGGGTGCGGTGTCTGTGTTGTTTGGGTACGGTGTCTGTGTTGTTTGGGTTCGGTGTCTGTGTTGTTTGGGTGCGGTGTCTGTGTTGTTTGGGTGCGGTGTCTGTGTTGTTTGGGTGCGGTGTCTGTGTTGATTGGGTGCGGTGTCTGTGTTGTTTGGGTGCGGTGTCTGTGTTGTTTGGGTGCGGTGTCTGTGTTGTCTGGCTGCGGTGTCTGTATTGTTTGGGTGCGGAGTCTGTGTTGTTTGGGTGCGGTTTCTGTGTTGTTTGGGTGAGGTGTCTGTATTGTTTGGGTGCAGTGTCTGTGTTGTTTGGGTGAGGTGTCTGTATTGTTTGGGTGCAGTGTCTGTGTTGTTTGGGTGAGGTGTCTGTGTTGTTTGGGTGCGGTGTCAGTGTTGTTTGGGTGAAGTGTCTGTGTTGTATGGGTGCGGTGTCTGTGTTGTTTGGGTGATGTGTCTGTGTTGTTTGGGTGCGGTGTCAGTGTTGTTTGGGTGCGGTGTCTGTGTTGTTTGGGTGCGATGTCTGTGTTGTTTGGGTGCAGTGTCTGTGTTGTTTGGGTGCGGTGTTGTATGGGTGCGGTGTCTGTGTTGTATGGGTGCGGTGTCTGTGTTGTTTGGGTGAGGTGTCTGTGTTGTTTGGGTGCGGTGTCAGTGTTGTTTGGGTGCGGTGTCTGTGTTGTTTGGGTGCGATGTCTGTGTTGTTTGGGTGCGGTGTCTATGTTGTTTGGGTGCGATGTCTGTGTTGTTTGGGTGCGGTGTCAGTGTTGTTTGGGTGCGGTGTCTGTGTTGTTTGGGTGCGATGTCTGTGTTGTTTGGGTGCGGTGTCTGTGTTGTTTGGGTGAGGTGTCTGTGTTGTTTGGGTGCAGTGTCAGTGTTGTTTGGGTGCGGTGTCTGTGTTGTTTGGGTGCGGTGTCTGTGTTGTTTGGGTGCGGTGTCTGTTGTTTGGGTGCGGTGTCTGTGTTGTTTGGGTGCGGTGTCTGTGTTGTTTGGGTGCGGTGTCTGTGTTGTTTGGGTGCGGTGTCTGTGTTGTTTGGGTGAGGTGTCTGTGTTGTTTGGGTGCGGTGTCTGTGTTATTTTGGTGCGGTGTCTGTTGTTTGGGTCCGGTGACTGTGTTGTTTGGGTGCGATGTCTGTGTTGTTTGGGTGCGATGTCAGTGTTGTTTGGGTCCGGTGACTGTGTTGTTTGGGTGCGATGTCTGTGTTGTTTGGGTGCGTTGTCTGTGTTGTTTGGGTGCGGTGTCAGTGTTGTTTGTGTGCGGTGTCAGTGTTGTTTGGGTGAGGTGTCTATGTTGTATGGGTGCGGTTTCTGTGTTGTTTGGGTGAGGTGTCTGTATTGTTTGGGTGCAGTGTCTGTGTTGTTTGGGTGAGGTGTTTGGGTGCAGTGTCTGTGTTGTTTGGGTGAGGTGTCTCTGTTGTTTGGGTGCGGTGTCAGTGTTGTTTGGGTGAAGTGTCTGTGTTGTATGGGTGCGGTGTCTGTTGTTTGGGTGAGGTGTCTGTGTTGTTTGGGTGCGGTGTCAGTGTTGTTTGGGTGCGGTGTCTGTGTTGTTTGGGTGCGGTGTCTATGTTGTTTGGGTGCGGTGTTGTATGGGTGCGGTGTCTGTGTTGTATGGGTGCGGTGTCTGTGTTGTTTGGGTGAGGTGTCTGTGTTGTTTGGGTGCGGTGTCAGTGTTGTTTGGGTGCGGTGTCTGTGTTGTTTGGGTGCGATGTCTGTGTTGTTTGGGTGCGGTGTCTATGTTGTTTAGGTGCGATGTCTGTGTTGTTTGGGTGCGGTGTCAGTGTTGTTTGGGTGCGGTGTCTGTGTTGTTTGGGTGCGATGTCTGTGTTGTTTGGGTGCGGTGTCTGTGTTGTTTGGGTGAGGTGTCTGTGTTGTTTGGGTGCGGTGTCTGTGTTGTTTGGGTGCGGTGTCTGTGTTGTTTGGGTGCGGTGTCTGTTGTTTGGGTGCGGTGTCTGTTGTTTGGGTGCGGTGTCTGTGTTGTTTGGGTGCGGTGTCTGTGTTGTTTGGGTGCGGTGTCTGTGTTGTTTGGGTGCGGTGTCAGTGTTGTTGGGGTGAGGTGTCTGTGTTGTTTGGGTGCGGTGTCTGTGTTGTTTGGGTGCGATGTCAGTGTTGTTCGGGTGCGGTGTCTGTGTTGTTTGGGTGCGGTGTCTGTGTTGTTTGGGTGCGGTGTCAGTGTTGTTTGGGCGCGATGTCTGTGTTGTTTGGGTGCGGTGTCAATGTTGTTTGCGTGAGGTGTCTGTGTTGTTTGGGTGCGGTGTCAGTGTTGTTTGGGTGAGGTGTCTGTGTTGTTTGGGTGCGGTGTCAGTGTTGTTTGGGTGAGGTGTCAGTGTTGTTTGGGTGAGGTGTCTGTGTTGTTTGGGTGCAATGTCAGTGTTGTTTGGGTGCGGTGTCTGTGTTGTTTGGGTGCGGTGTCTGTGTTGTTTGGGTGCGGTGTCTGTGTTGTCTGGGTGCGGTGTCTGTATTGTTTGGGTGCGGTGTCTGTGTTGTTTGGGTGCGGTGTCTGTGTTGTTTGGGTGCGGTGTCTGTGTTGTTTGGGTGCCGTGTCTGTGTTGTTTGGGTGCGGTGTCTGTGTTGTTTTGGTGCGGTGTCTGTTGTTTGGGTGCGATGTCTGTGTTGTTTGGGTGCGGTGTCAGTGTTGTTTGGGTGAGGTGTCTGTGTTGTTTGGGTGCGGTGTCTGTGTTGTTTGGGTGCGGTGTCAGTGTTGTTTGTGTGCGGTGTCAGTGTTGTTTGGGTGAGGTGTCTGTGTTGTATGGGTGCGGTTTCTGTGTTGTTTGGGTGAGGTGTCTGTATTGTTTGGGTGCAGTGTCTGTGTTGTTTGGGTGAGGTGTCTGTGTTGTTTGGGTGCGGTGTCAGTGTTGTTTGGGTGAGGTGTCAGTGTTGTTTGGGTGAGGTGTCTGTGTTGTTTGGGTGCGGTGTCAGTGTTGTTTGGGTGAAGTGTCTGTGTTGTATGGGTGCAGTGTCTGTGTTGTTTGGGTGCGGTGTCTGTGTTGTTTGGGTGAGGTGTCTGTGTTGTTTGGGTGCGGTGTCAGTGTTGTTTGGGTGAGGTGTCTGTGTTGTTTGGGTGCGGTGTCAGTGTTGTTTGGGTGCGGTGTCTGTGTTGTTTGGATGCGATGTCTGTGTTGTTTGGGTGCGGTGTCTGTGTTGTTTGGGTGCGGTGTCTGTATTGTTTGGGTGCGGTGTCTGTGTTGTTTGGGTGCGGTGCCTGTGTTGTTTGGGTGCGATGTCTGTGTTGTTTGGGTGAGGCGTCTGTGTTGTTTGGGTGCGGTGTCAGTGTTGTTTGGGTGCGGTGTCTGTGTTGTTTGGGTGCGGTGTCTGTGTTGTTTGGGTGCGGTGTCTGTGTTGTTTTGGTGCGGTGTCTGTGTCGTTTGGGTGCGGTGTCAGTGTTGTTTGGGTGCGGTGTCTGTGTTGTTTGGGTGCGATGTCTGTGGTGTTTGGGTGCGGTGTCTGTGTTATTTGGGTGCGATGTCTGTGTTGTTTGGGTGAGGTGTCTGTGTTGTTTGGGTGCGGTGTCAGTGTTGTTTGGGTGCGGTGTCTGTGTTGTTTGGGTGCGGTGCCTGTGTTGTTTGGGTGCGATGTCTGTGTTGTTTGGGTGAGGTGCCTGTGTTGTTTGGGTGCGGTGTCAGTGTTGTTTGGGTGCGGTGTCTGTGTTGTTTGGGTGCGGTGTCTGTGTTGTTTGGGTGCGGTGTCTGTGTTGTTTTGGTGCGGTGTCTGTGTTGTTTGGGTGCGGTGTCAGTGTTGTTTGGGTGCGGTGTCTGTGTTGTTTGGGTGCGGTGTCAGTGTTGTTTGGGTGCGGTGCCTGTGTTTGGGTGCGATGTCTGTGTTGTTTGGGTGCGGTGGCTGTGTTGTTTGGGTGAGGTGTCTGTTGTTTGGGTGCGGTGTCAGTGTTGTTTAGGTGCGGTGTCTGTGTTGTTTGGGTGCGGTGTCTGTGTTGTTTGGGTGCGGTGTCTGTGTTGTTTGGGTGCGGTGTCTGTGTTGTTTGGGTGCGGTGTCTGTGTTGTTTGGGTGCGGTGTCTGTGTTGTCTGGGTGCGGTGTCTGTATTGTTTGGGTGCGGTGTCTGTGTTATTTGGGTGCGGTGTCAGTGTTGTTTGGGTGCGGTGTCTGTGTTGTTTGGGTGCGGTGTCTGTGTTGATTGGGTGCGGTGTCTGTGTTGATTGGGTGCGGTGTCTGTGTTGTTTGGGTGCGGTGTCTGTGTTGTTTGGGTGCGGTGTCTGTGTTGTTTGGGTGCGGTGTCTGTGTTGATTGGGTGCGGTGTCTATTGTTTGGGTCCGGTGTCTGTGTTGTTTGGGTGCGATGTCTGTGTTGTTTGGGTGCAGTATCTGTGTTGTTTGGGTGCGGTGTCAGTGTTGTTTGGGTGCGGTGTCAGTGTTGTTTGGGTGCGGTGTCTGTGTTGTTTGGGTGCGGTGTCTGTGTTTGGGTGCGGTGTCTCTGTTGTTTGGGTGCGGTGTCTGTGTTGTTTGGGTGCGATGTCTGTGTTGTTTGGGTGCGGTGTCTGTGTTGTTTGGGTGCGGTGTCTGTGTTGTTTGGGTGCAGTGTCTGTGTTGTTTGGGTGCGGTGCCTGTGTTGTTTGGGTGCGGTGTCTGTATTGTTTGGGTGCGGTGTCTGTGTTGTTTGGGTGCGGTGTCTGTGTTGTTTGGGTGCGGTGTCTGTATTGTTTGGGTGCGGTGTCAGTGTTGTTTGGGTGCGGTGTCTGTGTTGTTTGGGTGCGGTGTCTGTGTTGTCTGGGTGCGGTGTCAGTGTTGTTTGGGTGCGGTGTCTGTGTTGTTTGGGTGCGGTGTCTGTATTGTTTGGGTGCGGTGTCTGTGTTGTTTGGGTGCGGTGTCTGTATTGTTTGGGTGCGGTGTCAGTGTTGTTTGGGTGCGGTGTCTGTATTGTTTGGGTGCGGTGTCTGTGTTGTATGGGTGCGGTGTCTGTGTTGTTTGGGTGAGGTGTCTGTGTTGTTTGGGTGCGGTGTCTGTGTTGTTTGGGTGCGGTGTCTGTATTGTTTGGGTGCGGTGTCAGTGTTGTTTGGGTGCGGTGTCTGTGTTGTTTGGGTGCGGTGTCTGTATTGTTTGGGTGCGGTGTCTGTGTTGTATGGGTGCGGTGTCTGTGTTGTTTGTGTGCGGTGTCTGTGTTGTTTGGGTGCGGTGTCTGTCTTGTTAGGGTGCGATGTCTGTGTTGTTTGGGTGCGGTGTCTGTATTGTTTGGGTGCGGTTTCAGTGTTGTTTGGGTGCGGTGTCTGTGTTGTTTGGGTGCGGTGTCTGTATTGTTTGGGTGCGGTGTCTGTGTTGTATGGGTGCGGTGTCTGTGTTGTTTGTGTGCGGTGTCTGTGTTGTTTGGGTGCGGTGTCTGTCTTGTTAGGGTGCGATGTCTGTGTTGTTTGGGTGCGGTGTCTGTGTTGTTTGGGTGCGGTGTCTGTGTTGTCTTGGTGCGGTGTCTGTGTTGTTTGGGTGCGGTGTCTGTGTTGTTTGGGTGCGGTGTCTGTGTTGTTTGGGTGCGGTGTCTGTTGTTTGGGTTCGGTGTCTGTGTTGTCTGCGTGCGGTGTCTGTATTGTTTGGGTGCGGTGTCAGTGTTGTTTGGGTACGGTGTCTGTGTTGTTTGGGTGCGGTGTCTGTGTTGTTTGGGTGCGGTGTCTGTGTTGTTTGGGTGCGGTGTCTGTGTTGTTTGGGTGCGGTGTCTGTGTTGTTTGGGTGCGGTGTCTGTGTTGTTTGGGTGCGGTGTCTGTTGTTTGGGTGCGGTGTCTGTGTTGTTTGGGTGCAATGTCAGTGTTGTTCGGGTGCGGTGTCTGTGTTGTTTGGGTGCGGTGTCAGTATTGTTTGGGTGCGGTGTCTGTGTTGTTTGGGTGCGGTGTCTGTTGTTTGGGTGCGGTGTCTGTGTTGTTTGGGTGCGGTGTCTGTGTTGTTTGGGTGCGGTGTCTGTGTTGTTTGGGTGCGGTGTCTGTTGTTTGGGTGCGGTGTCTGTGTTTTGGTGCGGTGTCTGTGTTGTTTGGGTGCGGTGTCAGTGTTGTTTGGGTGCGGTGTCAGTGTTGTTTGGGTGCGGTGTCTGTATTGTTTGGGTCCGGTGTCTGTGTTGTTTGGGTGCGGTGTCTGTGTTTTTTGGGTTCGGTGTCTGTGTTGTCTGGGTGCGGTGTCTGTGTTGTTTGGGTGCGGTGTCTGTGTTGTTTGGGTGCGGTGTCTGTGTTGTTTGGGTGCGGTGTCTGTGTTGTTTGGGTGAGGTGTCTGTGTTGTTTGGGTGCGGTGTCAGTGTTGTTTGGGTGCGGTGTCTGTGTTGTTTGGGTACGGTGTCTGTTGTTTGGGTGCGGTGTCTGTGTTGTTTGGGTGCGGTGTCTGTGTTTGGGTGCGGTGTCTGTGTTGTTTGGGTGCGGTGTCTGTGTTGTTTGGGTGCGGTGTCAGTGTTGATTGGGTGCGGTGTCTGTGTTGTTTGGGTTCGGTGTCTGTGTTGTTTGGGTACGGTGTCTGTTGTTTGGGTGCGGTGTCTGTGTTGTTTGGGTGCGGTGTCTGTATTGTTTGGGTGCGGTGTCTGTGTTGTTTGGGTGCGGTGTCTGTGTTGTTTGGGTGCGGTGTCTGTATTGTTTGGGTGCGGTGTCAGTGTTGTTTGGGTGCGGTGTCTGTGTTGTTTGGGTGCGGTGTCTGTGTTGTCTGGGTGCGGTGTCAGTGTTGTTTGGGTGCGGTGTCTGTGTTGTTTGGGTGCGGTGTCTGTATTGTTTGGGTGCGGTGTCTGTGTTGTTTGGGTGCGGTGTCTGTATTGTTTGGGTGCGGTGTCAGTGTTGTTTGGGTGCGGTGTCTGTATTGTTTGGGTGCGGTGTCTGTGTTGTATGGGTGCGGTGTCTGTGTTGTTTGGGTGAGGTGTCTGTGTTGTTTGGGTGCGGTGTCTGTGTTGTTTGGGTGCGGTGTCTGTATTGTTTGGGTGCGGTGTCAGTGTTGTTTGGGTGCGGTGTCTGTATTGTTTGGGTGCGGTGTCTGTGTTGTATGGGTGCGGTGTCTGTGTTGTTTGTGTGCGGTGTCTGTGTTGTTTGGGTGCGGTGTCTGTCTTGTTAGGGTGCGATGTCTGTGTTGTTTGGGTGCGGTGTCTGTGTTGTTTGGGTGCGGTGTCTGTGTTGTCTTGGTGCGGTGTCTGTGTTGTTTGGGTGCGGTGTCTGTGTTGTTTGGGTGCGGTGTCTGTGTTGTTTGGGTGCGGTGTCTGTTGTTTGGGTTCGGTGTCTGTGTTGTCTGCGTGCGGTGTCTGTATTGTTTGGGTGCGGTGTCAGTGTTGTTTGGGTGCGGTGTCTGTGTTGTTTGGGTGCGGTGTCTGTGTTGTTTGGGTGCGGTGTCTGTGTTGTTTGGGTGCGGTGTCTGTGTTGTTTGGGTGCGGTGTCTGTGTTGTTTGGGTGCGGTGTCTGTTGTTTGGGTGCGGTGTCTGTGTTGTTTGGGTGCAATGTCAGTGTTGTTCGGGTGCGGTGTCTGTGTTGTTTGGGTGCGGTGTCTGTGTTGTTTGGGTGCGGTGTCAGTGTTGTTTGGGTGAGGTGTCTGTGTTGTTTGGGTGAGGTGTCTGTGTTGTTTGGGTGAGGTGTCTGTGTTGTTTGGGTGCGGTGTCAGTGTTGTTTGGGTGAGGTGTCTGTGTTGTTTGGGTGCGGTGTCAGTGTTGTTTGGGTGAGGTGTCAGTGTTGTTTGGGTGAGGTGTCTGTGTTGTTTGGGTGCGATGTCAGTGTTGTTTGGGTGCGGTGTCTGTGTTGTTTGGGTGCGGTGTCTGTGTTGTTTGGGTGCGGTGTCTGTGTTGTCTGGGTGCGGTGTCTGTATTGTTTGGGTGCGGTGTCTGTGTTGTTTGGGTGCGGTGTCTGTGTTGTTTGGGTCCGGTGTCTGTGTTGTTTGGGTGCGATGTCTGTGTTGTTTGGGTGCGGTGTCTGTGTTGTTTGGGTGCGGTGTCTGTGTTGTTTTGGTGCGGTGTCTGTGTTGTTTGGGTGCGGTGTCAGTGTTGTTTGGGTGCGGTGTCTGTGTTGTTTGGGTGCGATGTCTGTGTTGTTTGGGTGCGGTGTCTGTGTTGTTTGGGTGCGATGTCTGTGTTGTTTGGGTGCGGTGTCTGTGTTGTTTGGGTGCGGTGTCTGTGTTGTTTGGGTGAGGTGTCTGTGTTGTTTGGGTGCGGTGTCAGTATTGTTTGGGTGCGGTGTCTGTGTTGTTTGGGTGCGGTGTCTGTTGTTTGGGTGCGGTGTCTGTGTTGTTTGGGTGCGGTGTCTGTGTTGTTTGGGTGCGGTGTCTGTGTTGTTTGGGTGCGGTGTCTGTTGTTTGGGTGCGGTGTCTGTGTTTTGGTGCGGTGTCTGTGTTGTTTGGGTGCGGTGTCAGTGTTGTTTGGGTGCGGTGTCAGTGTTGTTTGGGTGCGGTGTCTGTATTGTTTGGGTCCGGTGTCTGTGTTGTTTGGGTGCGGTGTCTGTGTTTTTTGGGTTCGGTGTCTGTGTTGTCTGGGTGCGGTGTCTGTGTTGTTTGGGTGCGGTGTCTGTGTTGTTTGGGTGCGGTGTCTGTGTTGTTTGGGTGCGGTGTCTGTGTTGTTTGGGTGAGGTGTCTGTGTTGTTTGGGTGCGGTGTCAGTGTTGTTTGGGTGCGGTGTCTGTGTTGTTTGGGTACGGTGTCTGTTGTTTGGGTGCGGTGTCTGTGTTGTTTGGGTGCGGTGTCTGTGTTTGGGTGCGGTGTCTGTGTTGTTTGGGTGCGGTGTCTGTGTTGTTTGGGTGCGGTGTCAGTGTTGTTTGGGTGCGGTGTCTGTGTTGTTTGGGTGCAGTGTCTGTGTTGTTTGGGTACGGTGTCTGTTGTTTGGGTGCGGTGTCTGTGTTGTTTGGGTGCGGTGTCTGTGTTTGGGTGAGGTGTCAGTGTTGTTTGGGTGAGGTGTCTGTGTTGTTTGGGTGCGGTGTCTGTGTTGTTTGGGTACGGTGTCTGTTGTTTGGGTGAGGTGTCTGTGTTGTTTGGGTACGGTGTCTGTTGTTTGGGTGAGGTGTCAGTGTTGTTTGGGTGAGGTGTCTGTGTTGTTTGGGTACGGTGTCTGTTGTTCGGGTGCGGTGTCTGTGTTGTTTGGGTACGGTGTCTGTTGTTTGGGTGAGGTGTCAGTGTTGTTTGGGTGAGGTGTCTGTGTTGTTTGGGTGCGGTGTCTGTGTTGTTTGGGTCCGGTGTCTGTGTTGTTTGGGTGCGGTGTCTGTGTTGTTTGGGTGCGGTGTCTGTGTTGTTTGGGTGCGGTGTCTGTGTTGTTTGGGTGCGGTGTCAGTGTTGTTTGGGTCCGGTGTCTGTATTGTTTGGGTCCGGTGTCTGTGTTGTTTGGGTGCGGTGTTGTTTGGGTGCGGTGTCTGTGTTGTTTGGGTGCGGTGTCTGTGTTGTTTGGGTGCGGTGTCTGTGTTGTTTGGGTGCGGTGTCAGTGTTGTTTGGGTCCGGTGTCTGTATTGTTTGGGTCCGGTGTCTGTGTTGTTTGGGTGCGGTGTCAGTGTTGTCTGGGTGCGGTGTCTGTGTTGTTTGGGTGCGGTGTCTGTGTTGTTTGGGTGCGGTGTCTGTGTTGTTTGGGTGCGATGTCAGTGTTGTTTGGGTGAGGTGTCTGTGTTGTTTGGGTGCGGTGTCTGTGTTGTTTGGGTGCGGTGTCTGTGTTGTTTGGGTGCGGTGTCTGTGTTGTTTGGGTGCGGTGTCTGTATTGTTTGGGTGCGGTGTCAGTGTTGTTTGGGTGCGGTGTCTGTGTTGTTTGGGCGTCAGTGGTTATTGGAGTGACTGGGCCATTCTTTCTCACCCAGCCCCCGGAGCCCCGGTCATCGACACCCAGCGGACCTACGCCTACGACCAGATCTACCTGTGTTGGCGGCTACCCAAGGACTCTGCAGCGGCCTGGCATTATGAGGTGGAGTTTCGCCAGGCCGACCACCCTCCCAAAGGCCCCCGCCGCTGGCAGAGGATCGAGGAGGTGCGGGGGACGGGCACAGCTGTCGGACATCTGGACATGGACCGTGTGTACGCTCTGCGAGTGCGCGGCTTCAACAAGGCAGGACACGGAGAGTACAGCGAGGAGATCTACCTCCGCAGCCCGCCCGCGCCAGGTAAGCAACATCATCGCGGAAGAACGTCTGTCAGTACAGGTAGTTAGATACAGAGTAAAGCTCCCTCGACACTGTCCCCATCAAACACTCCCAGGACAGGTACTGCAAAGGGTTAGATACAGAGTAAAGCTCCCTCTACACTGTCCCCATCAAACATTCCCAGGACAGGTACAGCACGGGGTTAGATACAGAGTAAAACTCCCTCCACACTGTCCCCATCAAACACTCCCAGGACTGGTACAGCACGGGGTTAGATACAGAGTAAAGCTCCCTCTACACTGTCCCCATCAAACACTCCCAGGACAGGTACAGCACGGGGTGAGATACAAAGTAAAGCTCCCGCTACACTGTCCCCATCAAACACTCCCAGGACAGGTACACCACGGGGTGAGATACAGAGTAAAGCTCCCTCTACACTGTCCCCATCAAACACTCGCAGGACTGGTACAGCACGGGGTTAGATACAGAGTAAAGCTCCCTCTACACTGTCGCCATCAAACACTCCCAGGACAGGAACAGCACGGGGTTAGATACAGAGAAAAGCTACCTCTACACTGTTCCCATCAAACACTCCCAGGACAGGTATAGCACGGGGTTAGATACAGAGTAAAGCTCCCTCTACACTGTCCCCATCAAACACTCCCAGGACAGGTACAGCACGGGGTTAGATACAGAGTAAAGTTCCCTCCACACTGTCCCCATCAAACACTCCCAGGACAGGTACAGCACGAGGTTAGATACAGAGTAAAGCTCCCTCTACACTGTCCCCATCAAACACTCCCAGGCCTGGTACAGCACGGGGTTAGATACAGAGTAAAGCTCCCTCTACACTGTCCCCATCCAACACCCAGGACAGGTACAGCACGGGGTTAGATACAGAGTAAACCTCCTTCTACACTGTCCCCATCAAACACTCCCAGGACAGGTACAGCACGGGGTTAGATACAGATTAAAGCTCCCTCTACACTGTCCCCATCAAACACTCCCAGGACAGGAACAGCACAGGGTTAGATACAGAGTAAAGCTCCCTCTACACTGTCCCCATCAAACATTCCCAGGACAGGTACAGCACGGGGTTAGATACAGAGAAAAGCTCCCTCTACACTGTCCCCATCAAACACTCCCAGGACTGGTACAGCACGGGGTTAGATGCAGAGTAAAGCTCCCTCTACACTGTCCCCATCAAACACTCCCAGGACAGGTACAGCACGGGGTTAGATACAGAGTAAAGCTCCCTCTATACTGTCCCCATCAAACACTCCCAGGACAGGTACAGCATGGGGTTTGATACAGAGTAAAGCTCCCGCTACACTGTCCCCATCAAACATTCCCAGGACAGGTACAGCACCGGGTTAGATACAGAGTAAAGCTCCCTCTACACTGTCCCCATCAAACACTCCCAGGACAGGTACAGCACGGGGTTAGATACAGAGCAATGCTCCCTCTACACTGTCCCCATCAAACACTCCCAGGACAGGTACAGCACGGGGTTAGATACAGAGTAAAGCTCCCTCTACACTGTCCCCATCAAACACTCCCAGGACAGGTACAGCACGGGGTTAGATGCAGAGTAAAGCTCCCTCTACACTGTCCACATCAAACACTCGCAGGACAGGTACAGCACGGGGTTAGATACAGAGTAAAGCTCCCTCTACACTGTCGCCATCAAACACTCCCAGGACAGGAACAGCACGGGGTTAGATACAGATTAAAGCTCCCTCTACACTGTCCCCATCAAACACTCCCAGGACAGGTACAGCACGGGGTTAGATACAGAGTTAAGCTCCCTCTACACTGTCGCCATCAAACACTCCCAGGACAGGTACAGCACGGAGTTAGATACAGAGTAAAGTTCCCTCCACACTGTCCCCATCAAACACTCCCAGGACAGGTACAGCACGGGGTTAGATACAGAGTAAAGCTCCCTCTACACTGTCCCCATCAAACACTCCCAGGACAGGTACAGCACGCGGTTAGGTACAGAGTAAAACTCCCTCTACACTGTCCCCATCAAACACTCCCAGGACTTGTACAGCACGGGGTTAGATACAGAGAAAAGCTCCCTCTACACTGTCCCCATCAAACACTCCCAGGACTGGTACAGCACGGGGTTAGATGCAGAGTAAAGCTCCCTCTACACTGTCCCCATCAAACACTCCCAGGACAGGTACAGCACGGGGTTAGATACAGAGTAAAGCTCCCTCTATCCTGTCCCCATCAAACACTCCCAGGACAGGTACAGCATGGGGTTTGATACAGAGTAAAGCTCCCTCTACACTGTCCCCATCAAACATTCCCAGGACAGGTACAGCACGGGGTTAGATACAGAGTAAAGCTCCCTCTACACTGTCCCCATCAAACACTCCCAGGACAGGTACAGCATGGGGTTAGATACAGAGCAATGCTCCCTCTACACTGTCCCCATCAAACACTCCCAGGACAGGTACAGCACAGGGTTAGATACAGAGTAAAGCTCCCTCTACACTGTCCCCATCAAACATTCCCAGGACAGGTACAGCACGGGGTTAGATACAGAGTAAAACTCCCTCTACACTGTCCCCATCAAACACTCCCAGGACTGGTACAGCACGGGGTTAGATACAGAGTAAAGCTCCCTCTACACTGTCCCCATCAAACACTCCCAGGACAGGTACAGCACGGGGTGAGATACAAAGTAAAGCTCCCGCTACACTGTCCCCATCAAACACTCCCAGGACAGGTACACCACGGGGTGAGATACAGAGTAAAGCTCCCTCTACACTGTCCCCATCAAACACTCGCAGGACAGGTACAGCACGGGGTTAGATACAGAGTAAAGCTCCCTCTACACTGTCGCCATCAAACACTCCCAGGACAGGAACAGCACGGGGTTAGATACAGAGAAAAGCTACCTCTACACTGTCCCCATCAAACACTCCCAGGACAGGTATAGCACGGGGTTAGATACAGAGTAAAGCTCCCTCTACACTGTCCCCATCAAACACTCCCAGGACAGGTATAGCACGGGGTTAGATACAGAGTAAAGTTCCCTCCACACTGTCCCCATCAAACACTCTCAGGACAGGTACAGCACGGGGTTAGATACAGAGTAAAGCTCCCTCTACACTGTCCCCATCAAACACTCCCAGGCCTGGTACAGCACGGGGTTAGATACAGAGTAAAGCTCCCTCTACACTGTCCCCATCCAACACCCAGGACAGGTACAGCACGGGGTTAGATACAGAGTAAACCTCCTTCTACACTGTCCCCATCAAACACTCCCAGGACAGGTACAGCACGGGGTTAGATACAGATTAAAGCTCCCTCTACACTGTCCCCATCAAACACTCCCAGGACAGGAACAGCACAGGGTTAGATACAGAGTAAAGCTCCCTCTACACTGTCCCCATCAAACATTCCCAGGACAGGTACAGCACGGGGTTAGATACAGAGAAAAGCTCCCTCTACACTGTCCCCATCAAACACTCCCAGGACTGGTACAGCACGGGGTTAGATGCAGAGTAAAGCTCCCTCTACACTGTCCCCATCAAACACTCCCAGGACAGGTACAGCACGGGGTTAGATACAGAGTAAACCTCCTTCTACACTGTCCCCATCAAACACTCCCAGGACAGGTACAGCACGGGGTTAGATACAGAGTAAAGCTCCCTCTCCACTGTCCCCATCAAACACTCCCTGGACAGGTACAGCACGGGGTTAGATACAGAGTAAAGCTCCCTCTACACTGTCCCCATCAAACACTCGCAGGACAGGTACAGCACGGGGTTAGATACAGAGTAAAGCTCCCTCTACACTGTCGCCATCAAACACTCCCAGGACAGGAACAGCACGGGGTTAGATACAGATTAAAGCTCCCTCTACACTGTCCCCATCAAACACTCCCAGGACAGGTACAGCACGGGGTTAGATACAGAGTAAAGCTCCCTCTACACTGTCGCCATCAAACACTCCCAGGACAGGTACAGCACGGAGTTAGATACAGAGTAAAGTTCCCTCCACACTGTCCCCATCAAACACTCCCAGGACAGGTACAGCACGGGGTTAGATACAGAGTAAAGCTCCCTCTACACTGTCCCCATCAAACACTCCCAGGACAGGTACAGCACGCGGTTAGGTACAGAGTAAAACTCCCTCTACACTGTCCCCATCAAACACTCCCAGGACTTGTACAGCACGGGGTTAGATACAGAGAAAAGCTCCCTCTACACTGTCCCCATCAAACACTCCCAGGACTGGTACAGCACGGGGTTAGATGCAGAGTAAAGCTCCCTCTACACTGTCCCCATCAAACACTCCCAGGACAGGTACAGCACGGGGTTAGGTACAGAGTAAAGCTCCCTCTATTCTGTCCCCATCAAACACTACCAGGACAGGTACAGCATGGGGTTTGATACAGAGTAAAGCTCCCTCTACACTGTCCCCATCAAACATTCCCAGGACAGGTACAGCACGGGGTTAGATACAGAGTAAAGCTCCCTCTACACTGTCCCCATCAAACACTCCCAGGACAGGTACAGCATGGGGTTAGATACAGAGCAATGCTCCCTCTACACTGTCCCCATCAAACACTCCCAGGACAGGTACAGCACAGGGTTAGATACAGAGTAAAGCTCCCTCTACACTGTCCCCATCAAACATTTCCAGGACAGGTACAGCACGGGGTTAGATACAGAGTAAAGCTCCCTCTACACTGTCCCCATCAAACACTCCCAGGACTGGTACAGCACGGGGTTAGATACAGAGTAAAGCTCCCTCTACACTGTCCCCATCAAACACTCCCAGGACAGGTACAGCACGGAGTTAGATACAGAGTAAAGCTCCCTCTACACTGTCCCCATCAAACACTCCCAGGACAGGTACAGCACGGGGTTAGATACAGAGTAAAGCTCCCTCTACACTGTCCCCATCAAACACTCGCAGGACAGGTACAGCACGGGGTTAGATATAGAGTAAAGCTCCCTCTACACTGTCGCCATCAAACACTCCCAGGACAGGAACAGCACGGGGTTAGATACAGATTAAAGCTCCCTCTACACTGTCCCCATCAAACACTCCCAGGACAGGTACAGCACGGGGTTAGATACAGAGTAAAGCTCCCTCTACACTGTCCCCATCAAACACTCCCAGGACAGGTACAGCACGGGGTTAGATACAGAGTAAAGTTCCCTCCACACTGTCCCCATCAAACACTCCCAGGACAGGTACAGCACTGGGTTAGATACAGAGTAAAGCTCCCTCTACACTGTCCCCATCAAACACTCCCAGGACAGGTACAGCACGGGGTTAGGTACAGAGTAAAACTCCCTCTACACTGTCCCCATCAAACACTCCCAGGACTTGTACAGCACGGGGTTAGATACAGAGTAAAGCTCCCTCTACACTGTCCCCATCAAACACTCCCAGGACAGGTACAGCACGAGGTTACATACAGAGTAAAGCTCCCTCTACACTGTCCCCATCAAACACTCCCAGGACTGGTACAGCACGGGTTTAGATACAGAGTAAAGCTCCCTCTACACTGTCCCCATCAAACACTCCCAGGCCTGGTACAGCACGGGGTTAGATACAGAGTAAAGCTCCCTCTACACTGTCCCCATCAAACACCCAGGCCTGGTACAGCACGGGGTTAGATACAGAGTAAAGCTCCCTCTACACTGTCCCCATCAAACACTCCCAGGACAGGTACAGCACGGGGTTAGATACAGAGTAAAGCTCCCTCTACACTGTCCCCATCAAACACTCCCAGGACAGGTACAGCACAGGGTTAGATACAGAGTAAAGCTCCCTCTACACTGTCCCCATCAAACATTCCCAGGACAGGTACAGCACGGGGTTAGATACAGAGTAAAGCTCCCTCTACACTGTCCCCATCAAACACTCTCAGGACTGGTACAGCACGGGGTTAGATGCAGAGTAAAGCTCCCTCTACACTGTCCCCATCAAACACTCCCAGGACAGGTACAGCACGGGGTTAGATACAGAGTAAAGCTCCCTCTACACTGTCCCCATCAAACACTCCCAGGACAGGTACAGCATGGGGTTAGATACAGAGTAAAGCTCCCTCTACACTGTCCCCATCAAACACTCGCATGACAGGTACAGCACGGGGTTAGATTCAGAGTAAAGCTCCCTCTACACTGTCCCCATCAAACACTCCCAGGACAGGTACAGCACGGGGTTAGATACAGAGCAATGCTCCCTCTACACTGTCCCCATCAAACACTCCCAGGACAGGTACAGCACAGGGTTAGATACAGAGTAAAGCTCCCTCTACACTGTCCCCATCAAACATTCCCAGGACAGATACAGCACGGGGTTAGATACAGACTAAAGCTCCCTCTACATTGTCCCCATCAAACACTCCCAGGACTGGTACAGCACGGGGTTAGATACAGAGTAAAGCTCCCTCTACACTGTCCCCATCAAACACTCCCAGGACAGGTACAGCACGGGGTTAGATACAGAGTAAAGCTCCCTCGACACTGTCCCCGTCAAACACTCCCAGGACAGGAATGGCGTGCGTCAGTTAACTGTAGCTGTCAATCCCTGGGAGTGGTTGGAAGTTGTGGAGTTTATTCTTGGTGTGAGGTGCATGGGTTTGGGGTGGGTGGCCATTTTGGTTCTGCATTTGAACGCCAGGTTATAATGTCCCCCCCTCAGCCATTTTGTGATTCGGTGATCTGCGGCCTTAACGGAATGTCGTCAGGCCGGTTGCTGTATAGACGTTCCTATTCGAAATCTCATGCCCTGTTTTAATTATGCATGGTGGGGTGGGGGAGTGTGGCAGGTATGGTACTGGCACCACCATGTTTCTTGGGGGCGGGTGGGGTGGGTTGCAGAGGGTGGGGGAATGGACTCCTCCCTCCCAGTCATCTCCTTTCGCTCGAAGGCATGGTTGCCTTTGAATGAGGCCCACGCTGAGCAGGATGGGTGGCTGCACCCCGTAGAAAATGGCTGCCTGTCACAAAATGGTGGCCGCCTCCAAATGGCTCCCCAGCACAAAATGGCGGCCATCGCAAAATGGCATCCCATCGCAAAATGGGGGCCCCCACCAAAAAAATGGTGACCCACCATTACATGGCGGCCCATCACAAAATGGTGCCCATCACACAATGGTCTCCCATCTGAAAATGGTGCCCCATCTCAAAATGACAGCCAACCAAAAAAGTGGCGGCCCATCACAAAATGGCTGCCCATCACAAAATGGCGTCCCATCACAAAATGGCGGCCCATTACAAAATGGCTGCGCACCACAAAATGGCAACCCATCACAAAATGGCGGTCCATCACAAAATGGCAGCCCACCACAAAATGGCTGCCCATCAAAAAATGGCGCCATAGCTCTCGCCATTGAGTGAATTGTATACGCGGTAACTGGAAGATGAGGAGGTTGACCATTACCCTGAGGCTTTGAATAACAACCAATTTTCTGACGGATTCTCTCTCTCTCTTTGTGTCTGTCTTCAAATATTTCACTCCCTTTTTTTGTCCGTCTGTCCCGCCATCTTTCCGGACGGAATTTTCTTTGCTCTCTCCTCCTTTCTTCATCGATCCTGATTTCTCCCCATAATTTATCCCCACTCGCTCCTCTTTTCCCCCCCTCCCCCTCCCCCCCCCCGCCCCCCGCACCACCACCGTCTCCGCCTCCAGTCCTCCACTTCCTCCTGGATAACAAGTGGGGCTTTAGCCGGGACCGCCTCATCGTCAGCAAGGACCAGCGGGCCGTCCGCAGCGTTGCCGGGATCCCCATGCTCTTCGCCGCCGAGCAGATCATGACCAGTTGCCACCTGTCCATTGACCTGGTCATCGGTGATGTGGCCCTGACCCAGGGCAAGCACTACTGGGCGTGCTCTATCGACCCCAGCTCGTACCTGGTAAAGGTTGGCATCGGGTTAGAGAGCAAGCTCCTGGAATGGTTCCAGGTGCCCCAGGATGTGGTCAGTCCCAGGTATGGAAAGCACCTGACCATCGTTCACCCCATTTCACTCCATTCAACGCCACCCTCCCCGGTCTGGGGGCACGCCCTCCATCCTCCATCTTCCATCTCGCAAGGATTCATTGGAAAGGCAGTCCCTGTGAGTCACCTCCTTTGGGATGAATTTCACCCACCAATCCCTTTGTCCCCCCCCCCCCACTGTCATGGCTTCCACCCTTGTAGGCCGCACGTCTTCCACCCAGGCTCGGCTGGGTGACGCCACTCTTGTAGGCCGCACTGTGCCAGCGATGGCCCATACTGAATTGAGGAGGGGGGGGGGTGAAAGGTGGGGGCTGCGGGCGGGGAGGGGTGGGGTGGGGGTGGGGGACTTGCGAGTTGGGGAGCACGAAACACAAGTTGGCCAAACCTGACCTTTGAACGCTGGAAAGGAATGATTCTGGGGAAGGGCTCGAGTAGGGAGGGAAAGTTGGCCAACTGGGGTTGTTGGATCGGTTCAGGAATGCGGGATTCACCCTCCCCCCTACCCTCTCAACCCCTCTCTCGTGGCCATTCAACGTGGTAGGTGTCAGCGGAGGGCCCCCCCCCCCCCCCCGACCCTTTGCCCTTTCACCTCCATTGGCGCCATCAGCGGACAAAGGACGGTCCTGAGGGTCCTCACTGCTTGCCCCGATTGTCAACAGTTGGGTCTGCATACACCCTGCTGAATTGGAGGCCTGGGAGTCTTCCTCGCCACCCCCAGGCCAGGCCCTAGTCCCAGTGGAGGAGGCCTGGAGTTGCGGTTGAGGCCTCGTGGCTTGGGCCCTTAGATCGACGAGGGGGCTGGGTCAGAGGAGAGTAGGCCTCGATCGGAGCCTGATGTGTGTCGAGGCGGAGCGGAGCACAGAAGGGATGAAGGCCTGTAGCAGGGTTATGAACCGTCTTGAGGGGATTAAAAAAGGCCTAAATTTACGACCTACTCTGGAGTTGGAGCCCGCATGATCCACCACTAACTGGTGAGCAGGCTTCACGGGCCATGTGGCGACTCCAACTCCTATTGTGATCCAGGCCCTCAGTTGATTCCCCGGCTGGGACAATATGGGCAGCTCCAATGCTCTGTCGGAGATCTGAATCCGGAAACATTGGTCCCAGGAGATGAGATAAGAGTCTGAGAGTGAGGCCATGGTTTTCTTCCAGGCCTCTCTGACAGAAGACACTGACCCCCTCCACTACCTCCCTCCTCCTCCCCCACACACTCTGCCACTCTTCCCCCTCTCCCTGCTCCCACCTCCTCTCCTCCAATCCTTCCTCACCCCTCCCTCAACACCTCCTCCTCCCTCCCCGTCTCCCTTACCCATCCTCTCCTCCCCTCACTCTCCGCCTCCTTCGCTATCTCCCCTCGCCTTCCCCTAACCTCCTCCCCGTACTCTTTCCATCTCTCCCTCTATTGCCTTCTCAGACCTGGACTATCTCTCCTCTATATCCCCCCCCCCACCTCATTACCCTGCCCTCCCTCTAATTCCCTTGCTCACCTCCCCTCCCCCATCCTCTTTCAACTCCCCCCTCCCCCCCACCCCAGATCTTCTCCCTCTCCTCCCCTGGCCACCCAACTGTCCAAGGAGCCCCAGTTGAAGGTGGGGGGGGGGGCGGGTGGGGGAGCTCACCCAAAAGGAGAAAGGTCAGGAAGTGTCCATACTGACCTTTCCCAAAATCCCGTCTCCAGGTCTCCGCCCTCATCCTCACTCATTATCCCTGACAGGGGAAATGGAAAAACAGAGTCTATTAAAACAACACACTGCAGCAAACAGTCTACAGAGTCTATTTGAAAATCACACTAGAGCAAACAGTCTATTGAGTCTATTTAAACAGCACATTACAGCAAACAGTCTACAGTTTATTTAAACAGCACACTACAGCAAACAGTCTACAGAGTCAATTTAACAGCACACTTCAGCAAACAGTCTACAGAGTATAGTTAAACAGCACACTGCAGCATACAGCCTACAGAGTCTATTTAAACAGCACACTGCAGCAAACAGCCTACAGAGTCTATATAAACAACACACTGCAGCAGTCTACAGAGCCTGTTTAAACAGCACACTTCAGCAAACAGTCTAGAGTTTATTTCTACTGCACACTGCAGCAAACAGTCTACAGAGTCTATTTAAACAACATACTTCAGCAAACAGTCTACAGAGTCTATTTAAACAGCACACTTCAGCAAACAGTCTACAGAGTCTATATAAACAGCACACTGCAGCAGTCTACAGAGCCTGTTTAAACAGCGCACTTCAGCAAACAGTCTAGAGTTTATTTCTACTGCACACTGCAGCAAACAGTCTACAGAGTCTATTTAAACAACATACTTCAGCAAACAGTCTACAGAGTCTATTTAAACAGCACACTGCAGCAAACAGTCTACAGAGTACAGTTAAACAGCACACTGCAGCAAACAATCTACAGAGTATAGTTAAACAGCACACTGCAGCATACAGCCTACAGAGTCTATATAAACAGCACACTTCAGCAAACAGTCTACAGAGTCTAAAAGCACACTGCAGCAAACAGTCTACACTGTCTATTTAAACAACACACTGCAGCAAACAGTCTACAGAGTCTATTTAAACAGTGCTGCAGCGAACAGTCGACAGTCTATTTAAACAGTACACTGCAGCAAACAGTCTGCAGAGTCTATTTAAACATCACACTGCAGCAAACAGCCTACAGAGTCTATTTAAATAACACTGCAGCAAACAGTCCATATGATCGAGTCTATTAAAACAGAGTGCTACAGCAAACTGTCTACAGAGTCTATTTAAACAGCACACTGCAGCAGTGAGTCTACAGAGTCTATTTAAACAGCACACTTCAGCAAACAGCCTACAGAGTCTATTTAAACAGCATGCTGCAGCAGTCCACAGAGTCTATTTAAACAGCACACTTCAGCAAACAGTCTACAGTTTATTTAAACTGCATGCCGCAGGAAACAGTCAACAGAGTCTATTTAAACAGAGTGCTACAGCGAACAGTCGACAGTCTAGTTAAACAGTACACTGCAGCAAACAGTCTACAGAGTCTATTTAAAGAGCACACTGCAGCAGTCTACAGAGTCTATTTAAACAGCACACTTCAGCAAACAGTCTACAGAGTTTATTTCTACTGCACACTGCAGCAAACAGTCTACAGAGTCTATTTAAACATCACACTGCAGCAAACAGCCTACAGAGTCTATTTAAATAACACTGCAGCAAACAGTCCATATGATCGAGTCTATTAAAACAGAGCGCTACAGCAAACTGTCTACAGAGTCTATTTAAACAGCACACTGCAGCAGTGAGTCTACAGAGTCTATTTAAACAGCACACTTCAGCAAACAGCCTACAGAGTCTATTTAAACAGCATGCTGCAGCAGTCCACAGAGTCTATTTAAACAGCACACTTCAGCAAACAGTCTACAGTTTATTTAAACTGCATGCCGCAGGAAACAGTCAACAGAGTCTATTTAAACAGAGTGCTACAGCGAACAGTCGACAGTCTAGTTAAACAGTACACTGCAGCAAACAGTCTACAGAGTCTATTTAAACAGCACACTGCAGCAGTCTACAGAGTCTATTTAAACAGCACACTTCAGCAAACAGTCTACAGAGTTTATTTCTACTGCACACTGCAGCAAACAGTCTACAGAGTCTATTTAAACAACACACTGCAGCAAACAGTCTACAGAATCTATTTAAACAGAGCGCTACAGCAAACAGTCTACTATTTAAACAGTACACTGCAGCAAACAGTCTACAGAGTCTATTTAAACAGCACACTTCGGCAAACAGGCTACAGAGTCTATTTAAACAGCATGCTGCAGCAGTCCACAGAGTCTATTTAAACAGCACACTTCAGCAAACAGTCTACAGTTTATTTAAACTGCATGCCGCAGGAAACAGTCAACAGAATCTATTTAAACAGAGTGCTACAGCGAACAGTCGACAGTCTAGTTAAACAGTACACTGCAGCAAACAGTCTACAGAGTCTATTTAAACAGCACACTGCAGCAGTCTACAGAGTCTATTTAAACAGCACACTTCAGCAAACAGCCTACAGAGTCTATTTAAACAGCATGCTGCAGCAGTCCACAGAGTCTATTTAAACAGCACACTTCAGCAAACAGTCTACAGTTTATTTAAACTGCATGCCGCAGGAAACAGTCAACAGAGTCTATTTAAACAGAGTGCTACAGCGAACAGTCGACAGTCTAGTTAAACAGTACACTGCAGCAAACAGTCTACAGAGTCTATTTAAACAGCACACTGCAGCAGTCTACAGAGTCTATTTAAACAGCACACTTCAGCAAACAGTCTACAGAGTTTATTTCTACTGCACACTGCAGCAAACAGTCTACAGAGTCTATTTAAACAACACACTGCAGCAAACAGTCTACAGAATCTATTTAAACAGAGCGCTACAGCAAACAGTCTACTATTTAAACAGCACACTTCGGCAAACAGGCTACAGAGTCTATTTAAACAGCATGCTGCAGCAGTCCACAGAGTCTATTTAAACAGCACACTTCAGCAAACAGTCTACAGTTTATTTAAACTGCATGCCGCAGGAAACAGTCAACAGAGTCTATTTAAACAGAGTGCTACAGCGAACAGTCGACAGTCTAGTTAAACAGTACACTGCAGCAAACAGTCTACAGAGTCTATTTAAACAGCACACTGCAGCAGTCTACAGAGTCTATTTAAACAGCACACTTCAGCAAACAGCCTACAGAGTCTATTTAAACAGCATGCTGCAGCAGTCCACAGAGTCTATTTAAACAGCACACTTCAGCAAACAGTCTACAGTTTATTTAAACTGCATGCCGCAGGAAACAGTCAACAGAGTCTATTTAAACAGAGTGCTACAGCGAACAGTCGACAGTCTAGTTAAACAGTACACTGCAGCAAACAGTATACAGAGTCTATTTAAACAGCACACTGCAGCAGTCTACAGAGTCTATTTAAACAGCACACTTCAGCAAACAGTCTACAGAGTTTATTTCTACTGCACACTGCAGCAAACAGTCTACAGAGTCTATTTAAACATCACACTGCAGCAAACAGCCTACAGAGTCTATTTAAATAATACTGCAGCAAACAGTCCATATGATCGAGTCTATTAAAACAGAGCGCTACAGCAAACTGTCTACAGAGTCTATTTAAACAGCACACTGCAGCAGTGAGTCTACAGAGTCTATTTAAACAGCACACTTCAGCAAACAGCCTACAGAGTCTATTTAAACAGCATGCTGCAGCAGTCCACAGAGTCTATTTAAACAGCACACTTCAGCAAACAGTCTACAGTTTATTTAAACTGCATGCCGCAGGAAACAGTCAACAGAGTCTATTTAAACAGAGTGCTACAGCGAACAGTCGACAGTCTAGTTAAACAGTACACTGCAGCAAACAGTCTACAGAGTCTATTTAAACAGCACACTGCAGTAGTCTACAGAGTCTAGTTAAACAGTACACTGCAGCAAACAGTCTACAGAGTCTATTTAAACAGCTCACTTCAGCAAACAGTCTACAGAGTTTATTTCTACTGCACACTGCAGCAAACAGTCTACAGAGTCTATTTAAACATCACACTGCAGCAAACAGCCTACAGAGTCTATTTAAACAGAGCGCTACAGCAAACAGTCTACTATTTAAACAGTACACTGCAGCAAACAGTCTACAGAGTCTATTTAAACAGCACACTTCAGCAAACAGGCGACAGAGTCTATTTAAACAGCACACTGCAGCAAACAGTCTACAGAGTATAGTTAAACAGCACACTGCAGCAAACAGTCTACAGTGACTATTTAAACACCACACTGCAGCAAACAGTCTACATAGTCTATTTAAACAGAGTGCTACAGCGAACAGTCGACAGTCTATTTAAACACCACACTGCAGCAAACAGTCTACAGGGTCTACTTAACCAGCACACTGCAGCAAACAGTCTGCAGAGTCTATTTAAACGGATGCTGTATGAATTGCAGCAATCAGTACACATGTCTGAAACTGCAGCAACGTCTCCCGACAATAGCAGGATTATTTCCCCGGCAGAATTCAGTTAGTGGAGGATAGTTTCTGTATCCAGTTGAGTTGGAATCTGACGCCGTCACTCCAAGGTTGGAGGAGTGGCAGATCGTGTTGAGGATTGTCAGAGGATACAGCAGGACATAGATAGGTTGGAGACTTGGGCAGAGAAATGGCAAATGGAGTTTAATCCGGACAAATGTGAGGTGATGCATTTTGGTAGGTCTAACATAGAGGGGGAATATACCGTGAATGGCAAAACTCTTCGGAATATAGAAAGTCAGAGAGGTCTAGGAGCGCAGGCCCACAGATCTTTGAAGGTGGCAACACGAGTGGACAAGGTCGTCAAGAAAGCAGACGGAATGCTCGCCTTCATTGGACGGGGCATCGAGTATAAAACCTGGCGAGTCAGGCTGCAGTTGTACAGAACCTCGGTTAGGCCGCACTTGGAATATTGCGCACAATTCTGGTCGCCACACTACCAGAAGGAAGTGGAGGCTTTGGAGAGGGTACAGAGGAGGTTTACCAGGACGTTGCCTGGTCTGGAGGGTGTGAGCGATGCGGAGAGGCTGAAAAGACTCGGACTGTTTTCATTAGAGAGACGGGAGGTTGAGGGGCGACCTGATCGAGGTCGACAAGATTGTGAGGGGTGTGGATAGAGAGGATGGGCAGGCACTCTGTCCCAGGGTGGAGGGGTCAGTCACCAGGGGGCACAGGTTTAAGGTCCGTGGGGCAAGGTTTAGAGGAGATGTGCGAGGCAGGTTGTTTACACAGAGGGTGGTGAGTGTCTGGAACGCGTGGCCAGGGGAGGTTGTGGAAACAGATACATTAACGGCGTTCAAAAGGCATCTTGACAAACACAGGGACAGGACGGGTATAGAGGGAGACGGCACAAGGAAGGGCTGAGGGTTTGGGCCAAGGGTGGTATCATAACCAGTACAGGCTTGGAGGGCCGAAGGGCCTGTTCCTGCGCTGGATTGTTCTTTGTTCTAACCTCTCTGCAATGTTCTGCCGCAGGTACGATCCCGACAGTGGGCATGATAGTGGGGCTGAAGATGCCACGGTTGACGCCTCGCCACCCTATGCCTTCTTGACCATAGGGATGGGCAAGGTCCTGCTGCCTCAGGGCTGTCCCCTGCCTGTCCGGGACCCAGCGGCAGGCACCGTGCCCCTGCCCTCCCGCCTGGGGGTCTGCCTGGACTACGAGAGGGGGCGTGTGGCCTTCTACGACGCGGTGTCCTTCCGGAACCTGTGGGAGTGTGGCGTGGACTGCAGCGGGCCCGTCTGCCCGGCCTTCTGCTTTGTGGGCGGGGGGGCCCTCCACCTCCAGGAGCTGGTGGCCACCAGGCCTGAGAACAAGGCCGTAAACTACTCAACGCACAAGGGTAAGCGGCCCCCTACTCCCCCTCCCTATCTCTGTAACCTCCTCCAGCCCCTACACCCCCTCCCTATCTCTGTAACCTCCTCCAGCCCCTACACCCCCTCCCTATCTCTGTAACCTCCTCCAGCCCCTACACCCCCTCCCTATCTCTGTAACCTCCTCTAGCCCCTACACCCCCCTCCCTATCTCTGTAACCTCCTCCAGCCCCTACACCCCCTCCCTATCTCTGTAACCTCCTCCAGCCCCTACACCCCCTCCCTATCTCTGTAACCTCCTCCAGCCCCTACACCCCCTCCCTATCTCTGTAACCTCCTCCAGCCCCTACACCCCCTCCCTATCTCTGTAACCTCCTCCAGCCCCTACACCCCCTCCCTATCTCTGTAACCTCCTCTAGCCCCTACACCCCCTCCCTATCTCTGTAACCTCCTCCAGCCCCTACACCCCCTCCCTATCTCTGTAACCTCCTCTAGCCCCTACACCCCCTCCCTACCTCTGTAACCTCCTCCAGTCCCTACACCCCCTCCCTATCTCTGTAACCTCCTCCAGTCCCTACACCCCCTCCCTATCTCTGTAACCTCCTCCAGCCTTGACACCCCCTCCCTATCTCTGTAACCCCCTCCAGCCCCTACACCCCCTCCCTATCTCTGTAACCTCCTCCAGCCCCTACACCCCCTCCCTATCTCTGTAGCCTGGGGGTGGGGGCTCACCCTTCTCCAGCGCCTCCTTGCACATCCCCACCAGCAGGGGGTCCTAGCTCCGAACTAAACCTCTTGTAGAACGCGGCTGAGAATCCGCCTGGACCCGGGGCCTCCCCGGACTGCAATGACCCCACTCAATCACCTCTCACAGCCCCATTGGGGCTCTAAGCTCTCATCTGCTCCACCCTCAGGGACTCCGACCTGTCCAAAAACCTGCCTCCTACCCTCGCTCCCCTGTAGGAGGTTCCGATCGATGTAGTATCCAGTGGAAGGTCCCAAATACCAACTTTTACCCCCTCTGCTTCTGTTACCCCGTTGGACGCCCCCCCCTCGCATCTCCCATCCGTCCAATCTCTCTCGGCACTGGCTGACTCCTCAGCTGGTGTGCAAACATCCTAGTGGCTTTCTCCCCATATTCGTACTCTATTGCCCTCAACTTCTCTGCCCGCTCCACCTTCCCGTAGCGAGCGTCGAAGTAAGACTTACGATTTGAGCGGCTGTTGCAGAAGGCCAGCAGAAGGGTCGCAGGAGGGTGCAGAAGGGGTACCAGAAGGGTGGCAGAAGGGTCGATTTGAACTTGGACTCTATACTTATAGTCCCCAGGGGCTTCCCGCCTTTCGGGGCGGACCCTGTACCTGGTCCCAAGTGATTGGACTTTGTCCCAATCACTTGGTTCGATATTCTCCAATGCTGGAGCGATTCCTTGATCGATGGGCGGTTTTGGGGTGGTCGTTCACCTCCCTTTGTGTAAGCTCCTGTTGGCGCCGAAAAGTCTGGGTTGTCTCTGTGTGTCTAAATTGTTGCACATTGTTCCCGGGGATTGCTCATTAATATTCAGATGGCTGGTGTTTTGTTGTGCTGATGGCTGCAGGTATCGACCTTCCCAGAGGCGAATACACAGTTTTACCTGCAGCTGCTGGTTTTAGTCCTGTTGGCTGATTTTCCCATCAGCCTTTTCCGTTCGCCATTTTAAATCAGGGTTAGTCATTTTAAATCGGGTGTTAGCCATTTTAAATCGGGAGTTAGCCATTTTAAATCGGGGTTAGCCATTTTAAATCGGAGTTAGCCATTTTAAATCGGGGTTAGCCATTTTAAATCGGGAGTTAGCCATTTTAAATCGGGAGTTAGCCATTTTAAATCGGGGTTAGCCATTTTAAATCGGGGTTAGCCATTTTAAATCGGAGTTAGCCATTTTAAATCGGGGTTAGCCATTTTAAATCGGAGTTAGCCATTTTAAATCGGGGTTAGCCATTTTAAATCGGGGTTAGCCATTTTAAATCGGAGTTAGCCATTTTAAATCGGGAGTTAGCCATTTTAAATCGGGGTTAGCCATTTTAAATCGGGGTTAGCCATTTTAAATCGGGATTAGCCATTTTAAATCGGAGTTAGCCATTTTAAATCGGGGTTAGCCATTTTAAATCGGGGGTTAGCCATTTTAAATCGGGAGTTAGCCATTTTAAATCGGAGTTAGCCATTTTAAATCGGGGTTAGCCATTTTAAATTGGGAGTTATCCATTTAAAATGGGGTTTAGCCATTTTAAATCAGGGTTAGCCATTTTAAATCGGGAGTTAGCCATTTTAAATCGGGGTTAGCCATTTTAAATCGGGAGTTAGCCATTTTAAATCGGGGTTAGCCATTTTAAATCGGGAGTTAGCCATTTTAAATCGGGAGTTAGCCATTTTAAATCGGGAGTTAGCCATTTTAAATCGGGAGTTAGCCATTTTAAATCGGGAGTTAGCCATTTTAAATCGGGGTTAGCCATTTTAAATCGGGGTTAGCCATTTTAAATCGGGAGTTAGCCATTTTAAATCGGGGTTAGCCATTTTAAATCGGGATTAGCCATTTTAAATCGGGGTTAGCCATTTTAAATCGGGGTTAGCCATTTTAAATCGGGAGTTAGCCATTTTAAATCGGGGTTAGCCATTTTAAAACGGGAGTTAGCCATTTTAAATCGGGGGTTAGCCATTTTAAATCGGGAGTTAGCCATTTTAAATCGGGGTTAGCCATTTTAAACGGGAGTTAGCCATTTTAAATCGGGGGTTAGCCATTTTAAATCGGGGTTAGCCATTTTAAATCGGGAGTTAGCCATTTTAAATCGGGGTTAGCCATTTTAAATCGGGAGTTAGCCATTTTAAATCGGGAGTTAGCCATTTTAAATCGGGAGTTAGCCATTTTAAATCGGGAGTTAGCCATTTTAAATCGGGGTTAGCCATTTTAAATCGGGGTTAGCCATTTTAAATCGGGAGTTAGCCATTTTAAATCGGGAGTTAGCCATTTTAAATCGGGATTAGCCATTTTAAATCGGGGTTAGCCATTTTAAATCGGGGTTAGCCATTTTAAATCGGGAGTTAGCCATTTTAAATCGGGAGTTAGCCATTTTAAATCGGGGTTAGCCATTTTAAATCGGGAGTTAGCCATTTTAAATCGGGAGTTAGCCATTTTAAATCGGGGTTAGCCATTTTAAATCGGGGTTAGCCATTTTAAATCGGGAGTTAGCCATTTTAAATCGGGGTTAGCCATTTTAAATCGGGAGTTAGCCATTTTAAATCGGGAGTTAGCCATTTTAAATCGGGGTTAGCCATTTTAAATCGGGAGTTAGCCATTTTAAATCGGGTTAGCCATTTTAAATCGGGAGTTAGCCATTTTAAATCGGGGTTAGCCATTTTAAATCGGGAGTTAGCCATTTTAAATCGGGGTTAGCCATTTTAAATCGGGGTTAGCCATTTTAAATTGGAGTTAGCCATTTTAAATCGGGGTTAGCCATTTTAAATCGGAGTTAGCCATTTTAAATCGGGAGTTAGCCATTTTAAATCGGAGTTAGCCATTTTAAATCGGGAGTTAGCCATTTCAAATCGGGGTTAGCCATTTTAAATCGGGTTAGCCATTTTAAATCGGAGTTAGCCATTTTAAATCGGGAGTTAGCCATTTTAAATCGGAGTTAGCCATTTTAAATTGGGAGTTAGCCATTTTAAATCGGGGTTAGCCATTTTAAATCGGAGTTAGCCATTTTAAATCGGGAGTTAGCCATTTTAAATCGGGGTTAGCCATTTTAAATCGGAGTTAGCCATTTTAAATCGGGGTTAGCCATTTTAAATCGGGGTTAGCCATTTTAAATCGGGTTAGCCATTTTAAATCGGGAGTTAGCCATTTTAAATTGGGAGTTAGCCATTTTAAATCGGGAGTTAGCCATTTTAAATCGGGGTTAGCCATTTTAAATCGGGAGTTAGCCATTTTAAATCGGGGTTAGCCATTTTAAATCGGGAGTTAGCCATTTTAAATCGGGAGTTAGCCATTTTAAATCGGGAGTTAGCCATTTTAAATCGGGTTAGCCATTTTAAATCGGGAGTTAGCCATTTTAAATCGGGGTTAGCCGCCATTTTAAATCGGGGTTAGCCATTTTAAATCGGGAGTTAGCCATTTTAAATCGGGAGTTAGCCATTTTAAATCGGGACGTTAGCCATTTTAAATCGGGAGTTAGCCATTTTTAAATCGGAGTTAGCCATTTTAAATCGGGGGTTAGCCATTTAAATCGGGGTTAGCATTTAAATCGGGGTTAGCCATTTTAAATCGGGGTTAGCCATTTTAAATCGGGGTTAGCCATTTTAAATCGGGTTAGCCATTTTAAATCGGGAGTTAGGCCATTTTAAATCGGGGTTAGCCATTTTAAATCGGAGTTAGCCATTTTAAATCGGGGGTTAGCCATTTTAAATCGGGGTTAGCCATTTTAAATCGGGGTTTAGCCATTTTAAATCGGAGTTAGCCATTTTAAATCGGGAGTTAGGCCATTTTAAATCGGGGTTAGCCATTTTAAATCGGGGTTAGCCATTTTAAATCGGGGTTAGCCATTTTAAATCGGGAGTTAGCCATTTTAAATCGGGAGTTAGCCATTTTAAATCGGTGTTAAGCCATTTTAAATCGGGAGTTAGCCATTTTAAATCGGGTGTTAGCCATTTTAAATCGGGGTTAGCCATTTTAAATCGGGGTTAGCCATTTAAATCGGGGTTAGCCATTTTAAATCGGGAGTTAGCCATTTTAAATCGGGGTTAGCCATTTTAAATCGGGTGTTAGCCATTTTAAATCGGGAGTTAGCCATTTTAAATCGGGAGTTAGCCATTTTAAATCGGGAGTTAGCCATTTTAAATCGTGGGGTTAGCTATTTTAAATCAGGGTTAGCCATTTTAAACGGGAGTTAGCCATTTTAAATCGGGGTTAGCCATTTTAAATCGGAGTTAGCCATTTTAAATCGGGAGTTAGCCATTTTAAATCGGAGTTAGCCATTTTAAAACGGGAGTTAGCCATTTTAAATCGGGGTTAGCCATTTTAAATCGGAGTTAGCCATTTTAAATCGGGGTTAGCCATTTAAATCGGAGTTAGCCATTTTAAATCGGGAGTTAGCCATTTTAAAACGGGTTAGCCATTTTAAATCGGGG
>NC_092732.1:22999435-23142660 GCF_047496885.1 Scyliorhinus torazame | reverse complement strand
CCTTGACCTCGCCCCTCGCCTGAGGTGTTCGGACCCTCGGGTTAAATCACCAGCAGTCAGTTCTCCCCTTTGAGGGAGCAAAGCAGTGTGTGGGTCCAGCTGGGACTGTGGGCGACTTCCCTGGGAATGGTTCTGTTCGGGGGGTGTGCGCCAGTCAGTGTGTGTTACTGCGCCTCGTGGGAGCAATCTGATTAACTGTTGTTCATTTACAGAGGGAAATCTGTCACGGACTGCCTCCGACTCCACAAGTCCATGTAAGTACAAATGGGAATGCTCCGATACATATCGGGAAGCAGATTCAACAGGGACTTTCGAAAAGCGAGACGGTCGGACAGTGCGCCCAGGGGCAGGGAGACGGAAATTAGAGTACGAGGGAAAGCTAGCCAGAAGTATAAAAGAGTTTTCAAAAAGACTTTTCAACTGAAAGATTTAACAGAGGGAGCGTCGATCCTCCGGAAAGTGAGTCTGGGGGTTTGGACAAGGAATTTTGTCAGGAGTGTGAGGGAATACTCTCCACTCGCCTGGATGAGCGCGGCTCCCAACAAACCCTCGAGAAGCTCGACACCGTCCAGGACAAAGCAGCCCCGCTTGATTGCTCCTCCTTCCACAAACATTCACTCCCCACCCCCCCCCCCCCCGACGCACAGCGACAGCCGTGTGTCCCATCGACAAGATGCACTGCAGCAACTCACCAAGGTTCCTCAGGCAGCACCTTCCAAACCCACGTCCTCCACCACCTAGAGGGACAAGAGCAGCAGATACCTGGGAACCCCCCCACCACCTGGAGGTTCCCCTCCGAGTCACCCACCACCCCGACTGTGAAATATATCGGCCATCCCTTCACTGTCGCCGGGGCAACACCCTGGAACTCCCTCGCTGACAGCACAGGGGGTGTACCTACACCCCGCGGGACTGCGGCGCCTTCGAGATGTCGGCTCGCCCACCGCCTTCCCGAGGGGCAATTTGGGATGGGCAGTAAATGCTGGGCCCGGCCCAGCGAGGCCCCGTGACAGAATTGGAGAGGTTTTGTCCTGTGGATTGGTGTTTGTGGTCATGTGGCTCGCAGGAGGAGGGAGGTGACACTTGGTGCATGCCAGGTTTTAACGCTGACGTCTCCTTGTGTTTCAGATGGGAGCATGTTTCTCCAAGGTATTCAATGGCTGCCCTCTAAAGGTCAACTCGTCAGTCTCCTGGATCGACCCAAAGACCAGAGGTAATAGACGGGAGTAACGTTCAAACAACCCTCCACATGGCACAGTGGATCACTTGGGAAATGACCCACACGGACTCTCGGTCCTCATATCGCATCCCCTCTACAGCCCCCGACAACCCTCCCTTTCTCTGTAACCTCCTCCAGCCCCTACAGCCCACCCAATCTCTGTAATCTCCTCCAGCCCCTACAACCCTCCCTATCTCTGTAACCTCCTCCAGTCCCTACAACCCTCCCTATCTCTGTAACCTCCTCCACTCCCTACAACCCTCCCTATCTCTGTAACCTCCTCCAGCCCCGACAACCCTCCCTATCTCTGTAACCTCCTCCAGCCCCTACACCCCTCCCTATCTCTGTAACCCCCTCCAGCCCCGACAACCCTCCCTATCTCTGTAACCTCCTCCAGCCCCTACACCCCTCCCTATCTCTGTAACCTCCTCCAGCCCCGACAACCCTCCCTTTCTCTGTAACCTCCTCCAGCCCCTACAACCCTCCCTATCTCTGTAACCCCCTCCAGCCCCGACAACCCTCCCTTTCTCTGTAACCTCCTACAGTCCCTAAAACCCTCCTTATCTCTGTAATCCCCTCCAGCCCCTACAACCCTCCCTATCTCTGTAACCTCCTCCAGCCCCGACAACCCTCCCTTTCTCTGTAACCTCCTCCAGCCCCTACAACCCTCCCAATCTCTGTAACCTCCTCCAGCCCCTACAAACCTCCCTTTCTCTGTAACCTCCTCCAGTCCCTAAAACCCTCCCTATCTCTGTAATCCCCTTCAGCCCCTACAACCCTCCCTATCTCTGTAACCTCCTCCAGCCCCGACAACCCTCCCCTTCTCTGTAACCTCCTCCAGCCCCGACAACCCTCTCTTTCTCTGTAACCTCCTCCAGCCCCTACAAACCTCCCTTTCTCTGTAACCTCCTCCAGTCCCTAAATCCCTCCCTTTCTCTGTAACCTCCTCCAGTCCCTACAACCCTCCCTTTCTCTGTAACCTCCTCCAGCCCCTACAAACCTCCCTTTCTCTGTAACCTCCTACAGTCCCTAAAACCCTCCTTATCTCTGTAATCCCCTCCAGCCCCTACAACCCTCTCTATCTCTGTAACCTCCTCCAGCCCCGACAACCCTCCCTTTCTCTGTAACCTCCTCCAGCCCCTACAACCCTCCCAATCTCTGTAACCTCCTCCAGCCCCTACAAACCTCCCTTTCTCTGTAACCTCCTCCAGTCCCTAAAACCCTCCCTATCTCTGTAATCCCCTCCAGCCCCTACAACCCTCCCTATCTCTGTAACCTCCTCCAGCCCCGACAACCCTCCCCTTCTCTGTAACCTCCTCCAGCCCCGACAACCCTCTCTTTCTCTGTAACCTCCTCCAGCCCCTACAAACCTCCCTTTCTCTGTAACCTCCTCCAGTCCCTAAAACCCTCCCTTTCTCTGTAACCTCCTCCAGTCCCTACAACCCTCCCTTTTTCTGTAACCTCCTCCAGCCCCTACAAACCTCCCTTTCTCTGTAACCTCCTCCAGCCCCTAAAACCCTCCCTATCTCTGTAATCCCCTCCAGCCCCTACAACCCTCCCTATCTCTGTAACCTCCTCCAGCCCCGACAACCCTCCCTTTCTCTGTAACCTCCTCCAGCCCCTACACCCCTCCCTTTCTCTGTAACCTCCTCCAGTCCCTAAAACCCTCCCTCTCTCTGTAATCTCCTCCAGCCCCTACAACCCTCCCTATCTCTGTAACCTCCTCCAGCCCCGACAATCCTCCCTTTCTCTGTAACCTCCTCCAGCCCCGACAACCCTCCCTTTCTCTGTAACCTCCTCCAGCCCGGACAACCCTCCCTATCTCTGTAACCTCCTCCAGCGCCTATAACACTCCCTAACTCTGTAACCTCCCCCAGCCCCTACAACCCTCCCTATCTCTGTAATCCCCTCCAGCCCCTACAACCCTCCCTATCTCTGTAACCTCCTCCAGCCCCTACACACCTCCCTATCTCTGTAACCTCCTCCAGTCCCTACAACCCTCCCTATCTCTGTAACATTCTCCAGCCCCAACAACCCTCCCTTTCTCTGTAACCTCCTCCAGTCCCTACAACCCTCCCTATCTCTGTAAACTCCTCCAGCCCCTACACTCCTCCCTATTTCTGTAACCTCCTCCAGCCCCTACAACCCTCCCTATCTCTGTAACCTCCTCCAGCCCCGACAACCCTCCCTTTCTCTGTAACTTCCTCCAGCCTACTTCCATTTGGAAGCAAATTGACGTATTAGTGAGAGGCAGCATGGTTTTGTGAAGGGGAGGTCATGCCTCACTAACTTGATAGAGTTTTTCGAAGAGGTCACAAAGATGATTGATGCAGGTAGGGCAGTGGATGTTGTCTATATGGACTTCAGTAAGGCCTTTGACAAGGTCCCTCATGGTAGACTGGTACAAAAGGTGAAGTCACACGGGATCAGGGGTGAGCTGGCAAGGTGGATACAGAACTGGCTAGGTCATAGAAGGCAGAGAGTAGCAATGGAAGGATGCTTTTCTAATTGGAGGGCTGTGACCAGTGGTGTTCCACAAGGATCAGTGCTGGGACCTTTGCAGTTTGTAGTATATATAAATGATTTGGAGGAAAATGTAACTGGTCTGATTAGTAAGTTTGCAGACGACACAAAGGTTGGTGGAATTGCGGATAGCGATGAGGACTGTCAGAGGATATAGCAGGATTTAGATCGTTTGGAGACTTGGGCGGAGAGATGGCAGATGGAGTTGAATCCGGACAAATGTGAGGTAATGCATTTTGGAAGGTGTAATGGAGGTAGGGAATATACAATGAATGGTAGAACCCTCAAGAGTATTGAAAGTCAGAGAGATCTAGGTGTACAGGTCCACAGGTCACTGAAAGGGGCAACACAGGTGGAGAAGGTAGTCATTGGCCGGGGCATTGAGTATAAGAATTGGCAAGTCATGTTGCAGCTGTATAGAACCTTAGTTAGGCCACACTTGGAGTATAGTGTTCAATTCTGGTCACCACACTACCAGAAGGATGTGGAGGCTTTAGAGAGGGTGCAGAAGAGATTTACCAGAATGTTGCCTGCTATGGAGGGCATTAGCTATGAGGAGCGGTTGAATAAACTTGGTTTGTTCTCACTGGAACGACGGAGGTTGAGGGGCGACCTGATAGAGGTCTACAAAATTATGAGGGGCATAGACAGAGTGGACAGTCAGAGGCTTTTCCCCAGGGTAGAGGGGTCAATTACTAGGGGGCATAGGTTTAAGGTGAGAGGGGCAAGGTTTAGAGTAGATGTACGAGGCAAGTTTTTTACGCAGAGGGTAGTGGGTGCCTGGAACTCGCTGCCGGAGGAGGTGGTGGAAGCAGGGACGATAGTGACATTTAAGGGGCATCTTGACAAATACATGAATAGGATGGGAATAGAGGGATACGGACCCAGGAAGTGTAGAAGATTGTAGTTTAGTCGGGCAGCATGGTCGGCACGGGCTTGGAGGGCCGAAGGGCCTGTTCCTGTGCAGTACCTTTCTTTGTTCTTTGTTCTAACCCTCCCTATCTCTGTAACCTCCTCCCGCCCCGACAACCCTCCCTATCTCTGTAACCTCCTCCAGCCCCGACAACCCTCCCTATCTCTGTAACCTCCTCCAGCCCCGACAACCCTCCCTATCTCTGTAACCTCCTCCAGCCCCTACAACCCTCCCTATCTCGGTAACCTCCTCCAGCCCCGACAACCCTCCCTATCTCTGTAACCACCTCCAGCCCCTACAACCCTCCCTATCTCTGTAACCTCCTCCAGCCCCGACAACCCTCCCTATCTCTGTAACCACCTCCAGCCCCTACAACCCTCCCTATCTCTGTAACCTCCTCCAGCACCTACAACCCTCCCTATCTCTGTAACCTCCTCCAGCCCCTAAAGCCCTCCCTATCTCTGTAACCTCCTCCAGCCCCTACAACCCACTCTCTGTCTGTAACCTCCTCCAGCCCCTACAACCCTCCCTATCTCTGTAACCTCCTCGAGCCCCTACAACCCTCCCATCTCTGTAACCTCCTCCAGTCCCTACAACCCTCCCTATCTCTGTAACCTCCTCCAGCCTCTACAACCCCCCCTATCTCTGTAACCTCCTCCAGCCCCTACAACCCTCCCTATCTCTGTAACCTCCTCGAGCCCCTACAACCCTCCCTATCTCTGTAACCTCCTCGAGCCCCTACAACCCTCCATATCTCTGTAACCTCCTCCAGCACCTACAACCCTCCCTATCTCTGTAACCTCCTCCAGCCCCTAAAGCCCTCCCTATATCTGTAACCTCCTCCAGCCTCTACAACAATCCCTCTCTGTAACCTCCTCCAGCCCCTAAAGCCCTCCCTATCTCTGTAACCTCCTCCAGCCCCTACAAACCTCCCTATCTCTGTAACCTCCTCCAGCCTCTACAACCCTCCCTATCTCTGTAACCTCCTCCAGCCCCTACAACCCTCCCTATCTCTGTAACCTCCTCGAGCCCCTACAACCCTCCCATCTCTGTAACCTCCTCCAGTCCCTACAACCCTCCCTATCTCTGTAACCTCCTCCAGCCCCGACATCTCTCCCTATCTCTGTAACCTCCTCCAGCCTCTACAACCCTCCCTATCTCTGTAACCTGCTCCAACCCCTACAACCCTCCATATCTCTGTAACCTCCTCCAGCACCTACAACCCTCCCTATCTCTGTAACCTCCTCCAGCCCCTACAACCCTCCCTATCTCTGTAACCTCCTCGAGCCCCTACAACCCTCCCTATCTCTGTAACCTCCCCCAGCCCCTAAAGCCCTCCCTATCTCTGTAACCTCCTCCAACCCCTACAACCCTCCATATCTCTGTAACCTCCTCCAGCACCTACAACCCTCTCTCTCTCTGTAACCTCCTCCAGCCCTTACAACCCTCCATATCTCTGTAACCTCCTCCAGCACCTACAACCCTCCCTATCTCTGTAACCTCCTCCAGCCCCTACAACCCTCCCGCTGTCTGTAACCTCCTCCAGCCCCTACAACCCTCCCTATCTCTGTAACCTCCTCGAGCCCCTACAACCCTCCCATCTCTGTAACCTCCTCCAGTCCCTACAACCCTCCCTATCTCTGTAACCTCCTCCAGCCTCTACAACAATCCCTATCTCTGTAACCTCCTCCAGCCCCTACAACCCTCCCTATCTCTGTAACCTCCTCGAGCCCCTACAACCCTCCCTATCTCTGTAACCTCCTCGAGCCCCTACAACCCTCCCATCTCTGTTACCTCCTCCAGTCCCTACAACCCTCCCTATCTCTGTAACCTCCTCCAGTCCCAACAACCCTCCCTATCTCTGTAACCTCCTCCAGCCCCTACAACCCTCCCTATCTCTGTAACCTCCTCGAGCCCCTACAACCCTCCCATCTCTGAAACCACCTCCAGTCCCTACAACCCTCCCTATCTCTGTAACTTGAGTCCCATTATCAAGACTCCAAGGGTCAGTACTGAGGGAGCGCCGCACTGTCAGAGGGTCAGTACTGAGGGAGTGCTGCACTGTCAGAGGGTCAGTACTGAGGGAGCGCTGCACTGTCAGAGGGTCAGTACTGAGGGAGTGCCGCACTGTCAGAGGGTCAGTACTGAGGGAGTGCCGCACTGTCAGAGGGTCAGTACTGAGGGAGAGCCGCGCTGTCAGAGGTTCAGTACTGAGGGAGCGCGGCACTGTCAGAGGGTCAGTACTGAGGGAGTGCCGCACTGTCAGAGGGTCAGTACTGAGGGAGTGCCGCACTGTCAGAGGGTCAGTACTGAGAGAGTGCCGCACTGTCAGAGGGTCAGTACTGAGGGAGTGCCGCACTGTCAGAGGGTCAGTACTGAGGGAGCGCCGCACTGACAGAGGGTCAGTACTGAGGGAGTGCCGCACTGTCAGAGGGTCAGTACTGAGGGAGCGCCGCACTGTCAGAGGGTCAGTACTGATGGAGCGCCGCACTGTCAGAGGGTCAGTACTGAGGGAGTGCCGCATTGTCAGAGGGTCAGTACTGAAGGAGTGCGGCACTGTCAGAGGGTCAGTACTGAGGGAGTGCCGCACTGTCAGAGGGTCAGTACTGAGTGAGTTCCCCGGTGTCCAGGGACCAATATTTATCCCTCGCCCAACATCACTAAACACAGATGATGTGGGCCATTCTCACATTGCTGTGTGTGGGATCTTGCTGTGTGTAAATTGGCTGCTGCGTTTCCCACATCACAACAGTGACCTCACTTCAAAAATAACCCCCTCATTGTGAGTGAGGCACTTCGGGACCTCCCGAGGGGGGGAGAGGAGCCGGAGAGATGGGGGAGAGGAGCCGGAGAGATGGGGGGAGAGGAGCCGGAGAGATGAGGGGAGAGGAGCCGGAGAGATGGGGGGAGAGGAGCCGGAGAGATGGGGGGAGAGGAGCCGGAGAGATGGGGGGAGAGGAGCCGGAGAGATGGGGGGAGAGGAGCCGGAGAGATGGGGGGAGAGGAGCCGGAGAGATGGGGGGAGAGGAGCCGGAGAGATGGGGGGGGAGGAGCCGGAGAGATGGGGGGAGAGGAGGGGGAGAGATGAGGGGAGAGGAGCCGGAGAGATGGGGGAGAGAGGAGCCGGAGAGATGGGGGGAGAGGAGGGGGAAAGATGGGGAGAGAGGAGCCGGAGAGATGGGGGGAGAGGAGCCGGAGAGATGGGGGGAGAGGAGCCGGAGAGATGGGGGGAGAGGAGCCGGAGAGATGGGGGGAGAGGAGCCGGAGAGATGGGGGGAGAGGAGCCGGAGCGATGGGGGGAGAGGAGCCGGAGCGATGGGGGGGAGAGGAGCCGGAGAGATGGGGGGAGAGGAGCCGGAGCGATGGGGGGGGAGAGGAGCCGGAGAGATGGGGGGAGAGGAGCCGGAGAGATGGGGGGAGAGGAGCCGGAGAGATGGGGGGAGAGGAGCCGGAGAGATGGGGGGAGAGGAGCCGGAGAGATGGGGGGAGATGGAGCCGGAGAGTTGGGGGGAGAGGGAGCCGGAGAGTTGGGGGGAGAGGAGCCGGAGAGATGGGGGGGAGAGGAGCCGGAGAGATGGGGGTAGAGGAGCCGGAGAGATGGCAGGAGAGAGGAGCCGGAGAGATGGGGGGAGAGGAGCCGGAGAGATGGGGGGAGAGGAGCCGGAGAGATGGGGGAGAGGAGGGGGAGAGATGGGGGGAGAGGAGCCGGAGAGATGGGGGGAGAGGAGCCGGAGACATGGGGGGAGAGGAGCCGGAGAGATGGGGGGAGAGGAGCCGGAGAGATGGGGGGAGAGGAGCCGGAGAGATGGGGGGAGAGGAGCCGGAGAGATGGGGGGGAGGAGATAGAGAGATGGGGGGAGAGGAGCCGGAGAGATGGGGGGGGAGGAGCCGGAGAGATGGGGGGAGAGGTGCCGGAGAGATGGGGGGGAGAGGAGCCGGAGAGATGGGGGAGAGGAGCCGGAGAGATGGGGGGAGAGGAGCCGGAGAGATGGGGGGAAAGGAGCCGGAGAGATGGGGGGGAGGAGATAGAGAGATGGGGGGAGAGGAGCCGGAGAGATGGGGGGAGAGGAGCCGGAGAGATGGGGGGAGAGGTGCCGGAGAGATGGGGGGGAGAGGAGCCGGAGAGATGGGGGGAGAGGAGCCGGAGAGATGGGGGGAGAGGAGCCGGAGAGATGGGGGAGAGGAGCCGGACAGATGGGGGGAAGAGGAGCCGGAGAGATGGGACGAGAGGAGCCGGAGAGATGGGGGGAGAGGAGCCGGAGAGATGGGGGGCGAGGAGGGGGAGAGGAGCCGGGGAGATGGGGGGAGCGGAGCCGGAGAGATGGGGGGAGAGGAGCCGGAGAGATGGGGGGAGAGGAGCTGGAGAGATGGGGGGAGCGGAGCCGGAGAGATGGGGGGAGAGGAGCCGGAGAGATGGGGGGGAGAGGAGCCGGAGAGATGGGGGGGAGAGGAGCCGGAGAGATGGGGGGAGAGGAGCCGGAGAGATGGGGGGAGAGGAGGGGGAGAGGAGGCAGAGAGATGGGGGGAGAGGAGGGGGAGAGATGGGGGGAGAGGAGCCGGAGAGATGGGGGAGAGGAGCCGGAGAGATGGGGGGAGAGTAGCCGGGGAGATGGGGGGAGAGGAGCCGGAGAGATGGGGGGAGAGGAGCCGGAGTGATGGGGGGAGAGGAGCCGGAGAGATGGGTGGGAGGAGCTGGAGAGATGGGGGGGGGAGGAACCGGAGAGATGGGGGGGGGGAGGAGCCAGAGAGATGGGGGGGAGAGGAGCCGGAGAGATGGGGGAGAGGAGCCGGAGAGATGGGGGGGAGAGGAGCCGGAGAGATGGGGGGGAGAGGAGCCGGAGAGATGGGGGAGAGGAGCCAGAGAGTTGGGGGAGAGGAGCCGGAGAGATGGGGGGAGAGGAGCCGGAGAGATGGGGGGAGAGGAGCCGGAGAGTTGGGGGAGAGGAGCCGGAGAGATGGGGGAAGAGGAGCCGGAGAGATGGGGGGAGAGGAGCCGGAGAGATGGGGGGAGAGGAGCCGGAGAGATGGGGGAGAGGAGCCGGAGAGATGGGGGGAGAGGAGCCGGAGAGATGGGGGGGAGAGGAGCCGGAGAGATGGTGGGAGAGGAGCCGGAGAGATGGGGGGGGGGGGAGGAGCAGGAGAGATGGGGGGGGAGAGGAGCCGGAGAGATGGGGGGGGGAGGAGCCGGAGAGATGGGGGGAGAGGAGCCGGAGAGATGGGGGGAGAGGAGCCGGAGAGATGGGGGGAGATGGAGCCGGAGAGATGGGGGGAGAGGAGCCGGAGAGATGGGGGGAGAGGAGCCGGAGAGATAGGGGGAGATGTAGCCGGAGAGATGGGGGGAGAGGGAGCCGGAGAGATGGGGGGAGAGGGAGCCGGAGAGATGGGGGGAGAGGAGCCGGAGAGATGGGGAGAGAGGAGCAGGAGAGATAGGGGGAGAGGAGCCGGAGAGATGGGGGGAGAGGAGCCGGAGAGATGGGGGGAGAGGAGCCGGAGAGATGGGGGGAGAGGAGCCGGAGAGATGGGGGGAGAGGAGCCGGAGAGACGGGGGAGAGGAGCCGGAGAGATGGGGGGAAGAGGAGGGGGAGAGATGGGGGGGGAGGAGCCGGAGAGATGGGGGGAGAGGAGCCGGAGAGATGGGGGGAAGAGGAGCCGGACAGATGGGGGGAAGAGGAGGGGGAGAGATGGGGGGGGGGGAGGAGCCGGAGAGATGGGGGGAGAGGAGCCGGAGAGATGGGGGGAGAGGAGCCGGAGAGATGGGGGGAGATGAGCCGGAGAGATGGGGGGGGAGGAGCCGGAGAGATGGGGGGTGGGGGCCGGAGAGATGGGGGGGGAGGAGGGGGAGAGATGGGGGGGGGAGAGGAGCCGGAGAGATGGGGGGAGGAGCCGGAGAGATGGGGGAAGAGGAGCTGGAGAGATGGGGGGAGAGGAGCCGGAGAAATGGGGGGGAGAGGAGCCGGAGAGATGGGGGGGGAGGAGGGGGAGAGATGGGGGGGGAGGAGCGGGAGAGATGGGGGGGGAGGAGCCGGAGAGATGGGGGGAGAGGAGCCGGAGAGATGGGGGAGAGGAGCCGGAGAGATGGGGGAGAGGAGCCGGAGAGATGGGGGGGGGGGAGGAGGGGGAGAGATGGGGGGGGGGGAGCCGGAGAGATGGGGGGAGAGGAGCCGGAGAGATGGGGGGAGAGGAGCCGGAGAGATGGGGGGAGAGGAGCCGGAGAGATGGGGGGAGAGGAGCCGGAGAGATGGGGGGAGAGGAGCCGGAGAGATGGGGGGAGAGGAGCCGGAGAGATGGGGGGAGAGGAGCCGGAGAGATGGGGGGAGAGGAGCCGGAGAGATGGGGGGAGAGGAGCCGGAGAGATGGGGGGGGAGGAGCCGGAGAGATGGGGGTAGGAGCCGGAGAGATTGGGGGAGAGGAGCCGGAGAGATGGGGGGTGGGAGCCGGAGACATGGGGGGAGAGGAGCCGGAGAGATGGGGGGAAGAGGAGGGGGAGAGATGGGGGGAGAGGAGCCGGAGAGATGGGGGAAGAGGAGCCGGAGAGATGGGGGGTGGGAGCCGGAGACATGGGGGGAGAGGAGCCGGAGAGATGGGGGGAAGAGGAGGGGGAGAGATGGGGGGAGAGGAGCCGGAGAGATGGGGGGAGAGGAGCCGGAGAGATGGGGGGAGAGGAGCCGGAGAGATGGGGGGAGAGGAGCCGGAGAGATGGGGGAGAGGAGCCGGAGAGATGGGGGAGAGGAGCCGGAGAGATGGGGGGGAGAGGAGCCGGAGAGATGGTGGGAGAGGAGCCGGAGAGATGGGGGGGGGGGAGGAGCAGGAGAGATGGGGGGGGAGAGGAGCCGGAGAGATGGGGGGGGGAGGAGCCGGAGAGATGGGGGGAGAGGAGCCGGAGAGATGGGGGGAGAGGAGCCGGAGAGATGGGGGGAGATGGAGCCGGAGAGATGGGGGGAGAGGAGCCGGAGAGATGGGGGGAGAGGAGCCGGAGAGATAGGGGGAGATGTAGCCGGAGAGATGGGGGGAGAGGGAGCCGGAGAGATGGGGGGAGAGGGAGCCGGAGAGATGGGGGGAGAGGAGCCGGAGAGATGGGGAGAGAGGAGCAGGAGAGATAGGGGGAGAGGAGCCGGAGAGATGGGGGGAGAGGAGCCGGAGAGATGGGGGGAGAGGAGCCGGAGAGATGGGGGGAGAGGAGCCGGAGAGATGGGGGGAGAGGAGCCGGAGAGACGGGGGAGAGGAGCCGGAGAGATGGGGGGAAGAGGAGGGGGAGAGATGGGGGGGGAGGAGCCGGAGAGATGGGGGGAGAGGAGCCGGAGAGATGGGGGGAAGAGGAGCCGGACAGATGGGGGGAAGAGGAGGGGGAGAGATGGGGGGGGGGGAGGAGCCGGAGAGATGGGGGGAGAGGAGCCGGAGAGATGGGGGGAGAGGAGCCGGAGAGATGGGGGGAGATGAGCCGGAGAGATGGGGGGGGAGGAGCCGGAGAGATGGGGGGTGGGGGCCGGAGAGATGGGGGGGGAGGAGGGGGAGAGATGGGGGGGGGAGAGGAGCCGGAGAGATGGGGGGAGGAGCCGGAGAGATGGGGGAAGAGGAGCTGGAGAGATGGGGGGAGAGGAGCCGGAGAGATGGGGGGGAGAGGAGCCGGAGAGATGGGGGGGGAGGAGGGGGAGAGATGGGGGGGGAGGAGCCGGAGAGATGGGGGGAGAGGAGCCGGAGAGATGGGGGAGAGGAGCCGGAGAGATGGGGGGAGAGGAGCTGGAGAGATGGGGGGGAGGAGCCGGAGAGATGGGGGGGGCGGGGGAGCCGGAGAGATGGGGATGGTTTTACTTTCCTCCAAGGGGGTTGTCCCTCTCTCTGGGTTGGTGTTTAGGGTAATTTTGGTGTTTGGAAGTTCAAGGTCTTTCAATCTAATTCCAGATCAGTATTTAATCCTGGGCGCAGAAGAAGGAATCTACACGCTGAATCTGAATGAACTCCACGAGGATACAATAGAAAAGGTAAGAGATATAAAAACTCTCACTGGGGTACGGGTCCCACACACTGACTCTCACTGGGGTACGGGTCCCACACACACTGACTCTCACTGGGGTTCGGGTCCCACACACACTGACTCTCACTGGGGTACGGGTCCCACACACACTGACTCTCACTGGGGTACGGGTCCCACACACACTGACTCTCACTGGGGAAGGGGTCCCACACACACTGACTCTCACTGGGGTACCGGTCCCACACACACTGACTCTCACTGGGGTACGGGTCCCACACACACTGACTCTCACTGGGGAAGGGGTCCCACACACACTGACTCTCACTGGGGTACCGGTCCCACACACACTGACTCTCACTGGGGTACGGGTCCCACACACACTGACTCTCACTGGGGTACGGGTCCCACACACACTGATTCTCACTGGGGTACGGGTCCCACACACACTGACTCTCACTGGGGTACGGGTCCCACACACACTGACTCTCACTGGGGTACGGGTCCCACACACACTGACTCTCACTGGGGTACGGGTCCCACACACACTGACTCTCACTGGGGTACGGGTCCCACACACACTGACTCTCACTGGGGTACGGGTTCCACACACACTGACTCTCACTGAGGTACGGGTCACACACACACTGACTCTCACTGGGGTACGGGTCCCACACACACTGACTCTCACTGGGGTACGGGTCCCACACACACTGACGCTCACTGGGGTACGGGTCCCACACACACTGACTCTCACTGGGGTACGGGTCCCACACACACTGACTCTCACTGGGGTACGGGTGCCACACACACTGACTCTCACTGGGGTACGGGTCCCACACACACTGACTCTCACTGGGGTACGGGTCCCACACACACTGACCCTCTCTGGGGTACGGGTCCCACATACACTGACTCTCACTGGGGTACGGGTCCCACACACACTGACTCTCACTGGGGTACGGGTCCCACACACACTGACTCTCACTGGGATACGGGTCCCACACACACTGACTCTCACTGGGATACAGGTCCCACACACACTGACCCTCTCTGGGGTACGGGTCCCTCACACACTGACTCTCACTGGGGTACGGGTGCCACACACACTGACTCTCACTGGGGTACGGGTCCCACACACACTGACTCTCACTGGGGTACGGGTCCCACACACACTGACTCTCACTGGGGTACGGGTCCCACACACACTGACTCTCACTGGGATACGGGTCCCACACACACTGACTCTCACTGGGGTACGGGTCCCACACACACTGACTCTCACTGGGGTACGGGTCCCACACACACTGACTCTCACTGGGGTACGGGTCCCACACACACTGACTCTCACTGGGGTACGGGTCCCACACACACTGACTCTCACTGGGGTACGGGTCCTACACACTGACTCTCACTGGGGTACGGGACCCACACACACTGACACTCACTGGGGTACGGGTCCCACACACACTGACTCTCACTGGGGTACGGGTCCCACACACACTGACTCTCACTGGGGTACGGGTCCCACACACACTGACTCTCACTGGGGTACGGGTCCTACACACTGACTCTCACTGGGGTACGGGACCCACACACACTGACTCTCACTGGGGTACGGGTCCCACACACACTGACTCTCACTGGGGTACGGGTCCCACACACACTGACTCTCACTGGGGTACGGGTCCCACACACGCTGACCCTCTCTGGGGTACGGGTCCCACACACACTGACTCTCACTGGGGTACGGGTGCCACACACACTGACTCTCACTGGGGTACGGGTCCCACACACACTGACTCTCACTGGGGTACGGGTGCCACACACACTGACTCTCACTGGGGTACGGGTCCCACACACACTGACTCTCACTGGGGTACGGGTCCCACACTCACTGACTCTCACTGGGGTACGTGTCCCACACACACTGACTCTCACTGGGGTACGGGTCCCACACACACTGACTCTCACCGGGGTACGGGTCCCACACACACTGACTCTCACTGGGGTACGGGTCCCACACACACTGACTCTCACTGGGGTACGGGTCCCACACACACTGACTCTCACTGGGGAAGGGGTCTCACACACATGGACTCTCACTGGGGTACGGGTCCCACACACACTGACTCTCACTGGGGTACGGGTCCCACACACACTGACTCTCACTGGGGAAGGGGTCGCACACACACTGACTCTCACTGGGGTACGGGTCCCACACACACTGACTCTCACTGGGGAAGGGGTCTCACACACATGGACTCTCTCTGGGGTACGGGTCCCACACACTGACTCTCACTGGGGTACGGGTCTCACACACACTGACTCTCACTGGGGTACGGGTCCCACACACACTGACTCTCACTGGGGAAGGTGTCTCACACACATGGACTCTCTCTGGGGTACGGGTCCCACACACTGACTCTCACTGGGGTACGGGTCTCACACACACTGACTCTCACTGGGGAACGGGTCCCACACACACTGACTCTCACTGGAGTACGGGTCCCACACACACGGACTCTCTCTGGGGTAGAGAGGGGCGTGTCATGGCAATTCCACCAACTAAATGGCAACTGCCTTGCCCAAAATAAATACTCTCCAAAATTACAATCCAACAGTCCAATATACAATTACCTATAACAAATACCTATACATATACAATAACATCCCTGAGAGTCCGTCCGATTCCTCCCCCCTCCCCCCCGGGTTGCTGCTGTTGTCTACTTCTTTTCCGTTCCCTCTATCTTTCTGTGAGGTAGTCGACGAACGGTTGCCACCGCCTGGTGAACCCTTGAGCCGAACCCCTTAACACGAACTTAATCCGTTCTAACTTTATAAACCCTGCCATGTCATTTATCCAGGTCTCCACCCCCGGGGGCTTGGCTTCTTTCCACATTAACAATATCCTGCGCCGGGCTACAAGGGACGCAAAGGCCAACACGTCAGCCTCTCTCGCCTCCTGCACTCCCGGCTCTTCTGCTACCCCGAATATAGCCAACTCCCAGCTCGGCTCGACCCGGACCCCCACCACCTTCGCAAGCACCTTTGCCACCCCCACCCAGAACCCCTGTAGTGCCGGGCATGACCAGAACACGTGGGTGTGATTCGCTGGGCCTCTCGAGCATCTCGCACACCTATCCTCTACCCCAAAAAATTTACTGAGCCGTGCTCCAGTCATATGCGCCCTGTGTAACACCTTAAATTGTATCAGGCTTAGCCTGGCACACGAGGACGATGAGTTTACCCTACGTAGGGCATCAGCCCACAGCCCCTCCTCAATCTCCTCCCCCAGTTCTTCTTCCCATTTCCCTTTCAGCTCATCTACCATGATCTCCGCCTCGTCCCTCATCTCCCTGTATATGTCCGACACCTTACCAACCCCCACCCATGTCTCTGAGATCACTCTATCCTGCACCTCATGCGTCGGGAACTGCGGGAATTCCCTCACCTGTTGCCTCGCAAAAGCCCTCAATTGCATATACCGAAATGCATTCCCTTGGGGCAACCCATATTTCTCCATCAGCGCTCCCAGACTCGCAAACGTCCCATCTACAAATAGATCTCTTAATTGTACTACCCCAGCTCTTTGCCATGCTCCAAATCCCCCATCCATTCTCCCCGGGACAAACCTATGATTGTTTATCGGGGACCGCACCGAAGCTCCCGTCCTTCCCCTATGCCGTCTCCACTGCCCCCAAATTTTCAATGTAGCCACCACCACCGGGCTTGTGGTGTATTTCTTCGGTGAGAACGGCAACGGCGCCGTCACCATTGCTTGCAGGCTAGTCCCCCTGCAGGACGCCCTCTCCATTCTCTTCCACACCGCTCCCTCCCCTTCTCCCATCCACTTACACACCATTGAAACATTGGCGGCCCAGTAGTACTCACTTAGGCTCGGTAGTGCCAGCACCCCCCCTGTCCCTACTACGCTGCAAGAATCCCCGCCTCACTCTCGGGGTCTTCCCAGCCCACACAAAACTCATAATGCTCTTCTCAATTCTTTTGAAAAAAGCCTTCGTGACCACCACCGGGAGGCACTGGAACACAAAAAGGAACCTCGGGGGGACCACCATTTTAACCGCCTGCACCCTACCTGCCAATGACAGGGACACCATGTCCCATCTCTTGAAATCCTCCTCCATCTGTTCCACCAACCATGTTAAATTGAGCCTATGTAATGTACCCCAATTAGAACATAGAACATAGAAAATACAGCACAGAACAGGCCCTTCGGCCCACGATGTTGTGCCGAACCTTTGTCCTAGATTAATCATAGATTATCATTGAATTTACAGTGCAGAAGGAGGCCATTCGGCCCTTTGAGTCTGCACCGGCTCTTGGAAAGAGCACCCTACCCAAACTCAACACCTTCACCCAACACCAAGGTCAATTTGGACATTAAGGGCAATTTATCATTGGCCAATTCACCTAACCTGCACATCTTTGGATTGTGGGAGGAAACCGGAGCACCCGGAGGAAACCCACGCAGACACGGGGAGGACGTGCAGACTCCGCACAGTCAGTGACCCAAGCCGGAATCGAACCTGGGACCCTGGAGCTGTGAAGCAATTGTGCTATCCACAATGCTACCGTGCTGCCCTTGAGAACAAATAAATCTACACTATATCATTTAACCGTAATCCATGTACCTATCCAATAGCTGCTTGAAGGTCCCTAATGTTTCCGACTCAACTACTTCCACAGGCAGTGCATTCCATGCCCCCACTACTCTCTGGGTAAAGAACCTACCTCTGATATCCCTCCTATATCTTCCACCTTTCACCTTAAATTTATGTCCCCTTGTAATGGTTTGTTCCACCCGGGGAAAAAGTCTCTGACTGTCTACTCTATCTATTCCCCTGATCATCTTATAAACCTCTATCAAGTCGCCCCTCATCCTTCTCCGTTCTAATGAGAAAAGGCCTAGCACCCTCAACCTTTCCTCGTAAGACCTACTCTCCATTCCAGGCAACATCCTGGTAAATCTTCTTTGCACCTTTTCCAAAGCTTCCACATCCTTCCTAAAATGAGGCGACCAGAACTGTACACAGTACTCCAAATGTGGCCTTACCAAAGTTTTGTACAGCTGCATCATCACCTCACGGCTCTTAAATTCAATCCCTCTGTTAATGAACGCGAGCACACCACGGGCCTTCTTCACAGCTCTATCCACTTGAGTGGCAACTTTCAAAGATGTATGAACATAGACCCCAAGATCTCTCTGCTCCTCCACATTGCCAAGAACTCTACCGTTAACCCTGTATTCCGCATTCATATTTGTCCTTCCAAAATGGACAACCTCACACTTTTCAGGGTTAAACTCCATCTGCCACTTCTCAGCCCAGCTCTGCATCCTATCTATGTCTCTTTGCAGCCGACAACAGCCCTCCTTACTATCCACAACTCCACCAATCTTCGTATCATCTGCAAATTTACTGACCCACCCTTCAACTCCCTCATCCAAGTCATTAATGAAAATCACAAACAGCAGAGGACCCAGAACTGATCCCTGCGGTACGCCACTGGTAACTGGGATCCAGGCTGAATATTTGCCATCCACCACCACTCTCTGACTTCTATCGGTTAGCCAGTTCGTTATCCAACTGGCCAAATTTCCCACTATCCCATGCCTCCTTACTTTCTGCATAAGCCTACCATGGGGAACTTTATCAAATGCCTTACTAAAATCCATGTACACTACATCCACTGCTTTACCTTGATCCACATGCTTGGTCACCTCCTCAAAGAGTTCAATAAGATTTGTAAGGCAAGACCTACCCCTCACAAATCCGTGCTGACTATCCCTAATCAAGCAGTGTCTTTCCAGATGCTCAGAAATCCTATCCTTCAGTACCCTTTCCATTACTTTGCCTACCACCGAAGTAAGACTAACTGGCCTGTAATTCCCAGGGTTATCCCTAGTCCCTTTTTTGAACAGGGGCACGACATTCGCCACTCTCCAATCCCCTGGTACCACCCCTGTTGACAGTGAGGACGAAAAGATCATTGCCAACGGCTCTGCAATTTCATCTCTTGCTTCCCATAGAATCCTTGGATATATCCCGTCAGGCCCGGGGGACTTGTCTATCCTCAAGTTTTTCAAAATGCCCAACACATCTTCCTTCCTAACAAGTATTTCCTCGAGCTTACCAATCTGTTTCACACTGTCCTCTCCAACAATATCGCCCCTCTCATTTGTAAATACAGAAGAAAAGTACTCGTTCAAGACCTCTCCTATCTCTTCAGACTCAATACACAATCTCCCGCTACTGTCCTTGATCGGACCTACCCTCGCTCTAGTCATTCTCATATTTCTCACATATGTGTAAAAGGCCTTGGGGTTTTCCTTGATCCTACCCGCCAAAGATTGTTCATGCCCTCTCTTAGCTCTCCTAATCCCTTTCTTCAGTTCCCTCCTGGCTATCTTGTATCCCTCCAATGCCCTGTCTGAACCTTGTTTCCTCAGCCTTACATAAGTCACCTTTTTCCTCTTAACAAGACATTCAACCTCTCTTGTCAACCATGGTTCCCTCACTCGACCATCTCTTCCCTGCCTGACAGGGACATACATATCAAGGACACGTAGCACCTGTTCCTTGAACAAGTTCCACATTTCATTTGTGTCCTTCCCTGCCAGCCTATGTTCCCAACTTATGCACTTCAATTCTTGTCTGACAACATCGTATTTACCCTTCCCCCAATTGTAAACCTTGCCCTGTTGCACGTACCTATCCCTCTCCATTACTAAAGTGAAAGTCACAGAATTGTGGTCACTATCTCCAAAATGCTCCCCCACTAACAAATCTATCACTTGCCCTGGCTCATTACCCAGTACTAAATCCAATATTGCCCCTCCTCTGGTCGGACAATCTACATACTGCGTTAGAAAAGCTTCCTGGACACACTGCACAAACACCACCCCATCCAAACTATTTGATCTAAAGAGTTTCCACTCAATATTTGGGAAGTTAAAGTCGCCCATGACTACTACCCTATGACTTCTGCACCTTTCCAAAATCTGTTTCCCAATCAATTCCTCCACATCTCTGCTACTATTGGGGGGCCTATAGAAAACTCCTAACAAGGTGACTGCTCCTTTCCTATTTCTGACTTCAACCCATACTACCTCAGTAGGCTGATACTCCTCGAACTGCCTTTCTGCAGCTGTTATACTATCTCTAATTAATAATGCCACCCCCCCACCTCTTTTACCACCCTCCCTAATCTTATTGAAACATCTATACCCAGGGACCTCCAACAACCATTTCTGCCCCTCTTCTATCCAAGTTTCCGTGATGGCCACCACATCGTAGTCCCAAGTACCGATCCATGCCTTAAGTTCACCCACCTTATTCCTGATGCTTCTTGCGTTGAAGTATACACACTTCAACCCATCTCCGTGCCTGCAAATACTCTCCTTTGTCAGTGTTCCCTTCCCCACTGCCTCATTACACGCTTTGGCGTCCTGAATATCGGCTACCTTAGTTGCTGGACTACAAATCCGGTTCCCATTCCCCTGCCAAATTAGTTTAAACCCTCCCGAAGAGTACTAGAAAACCTCCCTCCCAGGATATTGGTGCCCCTCTGGTTCAGATGCAACCCGTCCTGCTTGTACAGGTCCCACCTTCCCCAGAATGCGCTCCAATTATCCAAATACCTGAAGCCCTCCCTCCTACACCATTCCTGCAGCCACGTGTTCAACTGCACTCTCTCCCTATTCCTAGCCTCGCTATCACGTGGCACCGGCAACAAACCAGAGATGACAACTCTGTCTGTCCTGGCTTTCAACTTCCAGCCTAACTCCCTAAACTTGTTTATTACCTCCACACCCCTTTTCCTACCTATGTCGTTGGTACCAATGTGCACCACGACTTCTGGCTGCTCACCCTCCCCCTTAAGGATCCTGAAGACACGATCCGAGACATCCCTGGCCCTGGCACCCGGGAGGCAACATACCTTCCGGGAGTCTCGCTCGCGACCACAGAATCTCCTATCTATTCCCCTAACCATTGAATCTCCTACAACTATTGCTTTACTATTCTCCCCCCTTCCCTTCTGAGCCCCAGAGCCAGACTCAGTGCCAGAGACCTGGCCGCTCGGGCCTTCCCCCGGTAGGTCATCCCCCCCAACAGCATCCAAAATGGTATACTTGTTTTGAAGGGGAACGGCCACGAGGGATCCCTGCACTTTCTGCCTGTTTGTTTTTTTCCCCCTGACTGTAACCCAGCTATTCTTGTCCTGTACCTTGGGTGTGGTTACCTCCTTGTAACTCTTCTCAATCACCCCCTCTGCCTCCCGGATGATCCAAAGTTCATCCAGCTTCAGCTCCAGTTCCCTAACACGGTCTTTGAGGAGCTGAAGTTGGGTGCACTTCCCGCAGGTATAGTCAGTGGGGACACCGGTGGTATCCCTCACCACCCACATCCTACAGGAGGAGCATGTAACTGGCCTAGCCTCCATCCCCTCTTACCTGACAGAATATAGCTGCCCTGTGGACTAACTAGATCTCCGCCCACCGACCCTGCTCCCAGTCAGCTACACTTTCTGTAAACTCCTGGCTCTCTTCGCACTCTTTGCGGAAATGTCGGAAACAAAATGAAAGGAGCGCCTTACTCCCTCCTCTCCTAACTCCCTCGGTCACCAAACTCTCACTATCGCACTCAAATGCACCAAATTCAGCACTCAGTGCAAACAAAGTCTGCACTGTAGGGGATCACTTTTATACTGTGAATCTAGCCTCTGTAAAACTGGCCTAATCCAATTAACTAATTAACAAGCTCCAGCTGCAAGTGCCTACAAGTAGAAGCCAGTTTAAAGCTTCTTGGCTATCTGGATCCCCAGGTACCGGAAGTCCCTTGTTACCTTCCTCAACGGTAAATCCTCTATCTCTCTGCTCTGCTCCCCCGGATGCACCACAAATAACTCACTTTTCCCCATGTTCAGTTTATACCCTGAAAAATCCCCAAACTCCCCAAGTATCCGCATTATCTCTGGCATCCCCTCCGCCGGGTCCGCCACATATAGCAACAAATCGTCCGCATACAGAGATACCCGGTGTTCTTCTCCCCCCCCCCCTAAGTACTCCCCTCCACTTCCTGGAACTCCTCAGTGCTATGGCCAGGGGTTCAATCGCCAGTACAAACAATAACTGGGACAGAGGACATCCCTGCCTCGTCCCTCTATGGAGCCGAAAATAGTCAGACCCCCGTCCATTCGTGACCACACTCGCCATCGGGGCCCTTTACAGCAACTGTACCCACCTGATATACCCGTCCCCAAAGCCAAATCTCCTCAACACCTCCCACAAATAATCCCACTCCACTCTATCAAATGCTTTCTCGGCATCCATCGCCACCACTATCTCCGCTTCCCCCTCTGGTGGGGGCATCATCATTACCCCTAGCAGCCTCCGTATATTTGTATTCAGCTGTCTCCCCTTCACAAACCCAGTTTGGTCCTCATGGACCACCCCCGGGACACAATCCTCTATCCTCGTCGCCATTACCTTGGCCAGAATCTTAGCATCCACATTCAGGAGGGAAATGGGCCTGTAGGACCCGCATTGCAGCGGGTCTTTTTCCTTCTTTAGGAGGAGCAATATCGTTGCCTCTGACATAGTCGGGGGCAGCTGCCCCCTTTCCCTCACCTCATTAAAGGTTCTCATCAGTAGCGGGGCCAGCAAGTCCAAATATTTCTTATAGAATTCAACTGGGAATCCGTCTGGTCCCGGGGCCTTCCCCGCCTGCATGCTCCCAATCCCTTTCACTACTTCCTCCGTCTCAATCTGTGCTCCCAGCCCCACTCTCTCCTGCTCCTCCACCTTAGGGAATTCCAGCTGATCCAGAAAGCACATCATTCTCTCCTTCCCGTCCGGGGGCTGAGCTTCATATAATCTTTCATAAAATGCCTTGAACACTCCATTCACTCTCTCCGCTGCCCGCTCCATCTCTCCCTCCTCATCTCTCACCCCCCCCCCATCTCCCTCGCTGCTCCCCTCTTCCTCAGTTGGTGGGCCAGCAACCTGCTCGCCTTCTCCCCATATTCGTACTGTACACCCTGTGCCTTCCTCCACTGTGCCTCTGCATTACCCGTAGTCAACAAGTCAAATTCTACATGTAGCCTTTGCCTTTCCCTGTACAGTCCCTCTTCCGGTGCCTCCGCATATTGTCTGTCCACCCTCAGAAGTTCTTTCAACAACCGCTCCCTTTCCCGACCCTCCTGCTTTCCTTTATGTGCCCTAATAGATATCAGCTCCCCTCTAACCACTGCCTTCAGTGCCTCCCAGACCACTCCCACCTGTACCTCCCCATTATCATTGAGTTCCAAGTACCTTTCAATACACCCCCTCACCCTTAAACACACACCCTCATCTGCCAATAATCCCATGTCCATTCTCCAGGGTGGAAGCTGTTGTTTTTCTTCCCCTATCTCCAGGTCCACCCAGTGTGGAGCATGATCCGAGATGGCTATAGCCGTGTACTCCGTCCCCGTCACCTTTGGGATCAGTGCCCTTCCCAAAACAAAAAAATCTATTCGTGAAAATACTTTGTGTACATAGGAGAAAAACGAAAACTCCTTACTCCTAGGTCTACTAAATCTCCAGGGATCTACTCCTCCCATCTGCTCTATAAAATCCTTAAGCACCCTAGCTGCAGCCGGCCTCCTTCCGGTCCTGGACCTCGATCTGTCCAGCCCTGGTTCCAACACCGTATTAAAATCTCCACCCATTACCAACTTTCCCGCCTCTAGGTCCGGGATTCGTCCTAACATACGCCTCATAAAATTGGCATCATCCCAGTTCGGGGCATATACGTTCACTAAGACCACCGCCTCCCCTTGCAATTTGCCACTCCCCATCACGTATCTGCCCCCACTATCTGCCACTATAGTCTTTGCCTCAAACATTACCCGCTTCCCCACTAGTATAGCCACCCCCCTGTTTTTTGCATCTAGCCCCGAATGAAACACCTGCCCCACCCATCCTTTGCGAAGTCTAACCTGGTCTATCAGCTTCAGGTACGTTTCCTGTAACATAACCACATCTGCCTTAAGTTTCTTTAGGTGTGCGAGTACCCGTGCCCTCTTAATCGGCCCGTTCAGCCCTCTCACATTCCACGTGATCAGCCGGGTTGGGGGGCTCTTTACCCCTCCCCCCCCCCCCTTGACGACTAGCCATCTCCTTTTTCAATCCAGCTCCTCACCCGGTTCCCACGTAGCCGCATCTCCCCCCGACGGCGCCCCCCCGCCCCGACCCCCCCCCTTCCATACCAGCTCCCCCTTCTCCCCAGCAGCAGCAACACAGTTAACCCCCCCCTGCCCCGCTAGATCCCAAGCTAGCGTAATTGCACCCCCCATGTTGCTCCCAGAAGTCAGCAAACTCTGGCCGACCTCGGCTTCCCCCCGTGACCTCGGCTCACACTGTGCGAGGCCCCCTCCTTCCTGCTTCCCTGTTCCCGCCATGATTACCATAGCGCGGGAACAAAGCCCGCGTTTCCCACTTGGCCCCGCCCCCAATGGCCGGCGCCCCCAGCTCCTCATCCTCCCTCCCCCCCTCCCCCACGACATGGGGAAGAGAGAGAAGTTACAGGGTCGCAGGTTTAACAACTTGGGAAGTCCTCTCTTCCCCCTTTTCCCCCCTTCAACCCACAAATTCACCCCCCCACTTTTGTCCCAAACGTTCTTTTTCTGGCCCGCTCACTCCAGCTTCTCCTCGACAATAAATGTCCACGCCTCATCTGCCGTTTCGAAGTAGTGGTGTTTCCCTAGATGTGTGACCCACAGTCTTGCCGGTTGCAACATTCCGAATTTGACCTTCCTTTTATGCAACACCGCCTTGGCCCGATTAAAGCTTGCCCTCCTTCTCGCCACCTCCGCACTCCAATCCTGATATACGCGGATCACCGCATTCTCCCACCTACTGCTCCGAGTTTTCTTGGCCCATCTGAGGACCATCTCTCTGTCCTTGTATCGGAGAAATCTCACAACTATTGCTCGAGGAGTTTCTCCAGCCCTCGGTCTTCGCGCCATAACTCGATAGGCTCCCTCCACCTCCAGCGGACCCGTCGGGGCCTCCGATCCCATTAACGAGTGCAGCATCGTGCTCACATATGCCCCGACGTCCGCCCCCTCTGCACCTACGGGAAGACCAAGAATCCTTAGGTTCTTCCTCCTCGCATTATTCTCCAGCACCTCCAGCCTTTCCACACATCGTTTGTGTTGTGCCTCGTGGATCTCCGTCTTCACCACCAGGCCCTGTATGTCGTCCTCATTCTCAGCAGCCTTTGCCTTCACGACCCGAAGCTCCTGTTCCTGGGTCTTTTGCTCCTCCTTTAGCCCCTCAATCGCCTGTAATATCGGGGCCAACAGCTCCTTCATCTCCTTTATGAGTTCATCTACGCAACGCCGCAGGAACTCTTGTTGGTCAGGGCCCCATATTAAACTGCCTCCTTCCGACGCCATCTTGCTTTGTGCCTGCCTTCCTGGCCGCTGCTCTAGAGGATCCACCGCAATCCGGCCACTTTCCTCTCTTTTTTCCATCCGTGTCCGGGGGGATTCCCTTCTGGATTACCGCACAGTGTTTTTAGCTGTTAAAATTGCCGATGGCGCTCCTATTAAGAGCCCAAAAGTCCGTTCCACCGGGAGCTGCCAAAACGTGCGACTCAGCTGGTCATCGCCGCACCCGGAAGTCGCTGCAGCGCATCTTGTAGGCGGTCCACACGGCTGTCACTGTGTGTCGGTGGTGGAGGGAGTAGATGTCGAGGGTGGCGGATGCGACACGGATTGGATGGTTCCAGCGTCCCCAGCCATCTGAGAGACACGGCGAATCTCCGCGTGAAAGTGGGTTTCAGTTTTCCATCTTCTCTTTCACAGCTGCTCCCTCACAGATGCTCCTGGCTGTTTATCCTGAACAATGTCCTCATGTCTGTCACGGGTGAGTATCCCTATATTCGTCCTTGGGATGTGGGCAGAGTCTATTGCCCACTCGTCACAGCGGCAGGGTCCCCGTGTTCGATTCCCGGCTTGGGCCACTGTCTGCGCGGAGTCTGCACGTTCTCCCCCCCCGTGTCTGCGTGGGTTTCCTCCGGGTGCTCCGGTTTCCTCCCACAAGTCCCGAAAGACGTGCTTGTTTGGTGAATTGGACATTCTGAATTCTCCCTCCGTGTCCCCGACCAGGCGCCGGAGTGTGGCGACGAGGGGATTTTCACAGTAACCTCATTGCAGCGTCAATGTAAACCCACTTGTGACAGTAATAAAGGGTATTTTTTAAAATAAATTTAGAGTACCCACTTATTCTCCAATTAAGGGGCAAGATAGCAGAGCCAATCCACCTACCCTGATGGGGGTGTATGACGATGTTGTGTTGTGTGTGGAGATGGGGGTGTATGACGATGTTGTGTTGTGTGTGGAGATGGGGGTGTATGACGATGTTGTGTTGTGTGTGGAGATGGGGGTGTATGGCCGTGTTGTGTTGTGTGTGGAGATGGGGGTGTATGACGATGTTGTGTTGTGTGTGGAGATGGGGGTGTATGACGATGTTGTGTTGCGTGTGGAGATGGGGGTTTATGACGATGTTGTGTTGTGTGTGGAGATGGGGGTGTATGACGATGTTGTGTTGCGTGTGGAGATGGGGGTGTATGACGATGTTGTGTTGTGTGTGGAGATGGGGGTGTATGAAGATGTTGTGTTGTGTGTGGAGATGGGGGTGTATGACGATGTTGTGTTGTGTGTGGAGATGGGGGTTTATGACGATGTTGTGTTGTGTGTGGAGATGGGGGTGTATGGGGGTGTTGTGTTGCGTGTGGAGATGGGGGTTTATGACGATGTTGTGTTGTGTGTGGAGATGGGGGTGTATGATGATGTTGTGTTGCGTGTGGAGATGGGGGTGTATGATGATGTTGTGTTGTGTGTGGAGATGGGGGTGTATGACGATGTTGTGTTGCGTGTGGAGATGGGGGTGTATGACGATGTTGTGTTGTGTGTGGAGATGGGGGTGTATGACGATGTTGTGTTGTGTGTGGAGATGGGGGTGTATGACGATGTTGTGTTGTGTGTGGAGATGGGGGTTTATGACGATGTTGTGTTGTGTGTGGAGATGGGGGTTTATGGGGGTGTTGTGTTGCGTGTGGAGATGGGGGTTTATGATGATGTTGTGTTGTGTGTGGAGATGGGGGTTTATGGGGGTGTTGTGTTGTGTGTGGAGATGGGGGTGTATGACGGTGTTGTGTTGTGTGTGGAGATGGGGGTGTATGACGATGTTGTGTTGTGTGTGGAGATGGGGGTTTATGATGATGTTGTGTTGCGTGTGGAGATGGGGGTGTATGACGATGTTGTGTTGTGTGTGGAGATGGGGGTGTATGACGATGTTGTGTTGTGTGTGGAGATGGGGGTTTATGACGATGTTGTGTTGTGTGTGGAGATGGGGGTGTATGACGATGTTGTGTTGTGTGTGGAGATGGGGGTTTATGGGGGTGTTGTGTTGCGTGTGGAGATGGGGGTGTATGACGATGTTGTGTTGTGTGTGGAGATGGGGGTTTATGACGATGTTGTGTTGTGTGGAGATGGTGGTTTATGACGATGTTGTGTTGTGTGTGGAGATGGGGGTTTATGGGGGTGTTGTGTTGTGTGTGGAGATGGGGGTGTATGACGATGTTGTGTTGTGTGTGGAGATGGGGGTGTATGACGATGTTGTGTTGTGTGTGGAGATGGGGGTGTATGACGATGTTGTGTTGTGTGTGGAGATGGGGGTTTATGACGATGTTGTGTTGTGTGTGGAGATGGGGGTTTATGACGATGTTGTGTTGCGTGTGGAGATGGGGGTGTATGGCCGTGTTGTGTTGCGTGTGGAGATGGGGGTGTATGATGATGTTGTGTTGTGTGTGGAGATGGGGGTTTATGGCTGTGTTGTGTTGTGTGTGGAGATGGGGGAGTATGACGATGTTGTGTTGTGTGTGGAGATGGGGGTGTATGACGATGTTGTGTTGTGTGTGGAGATGGGGGTTTATGACGATGTTGTGTTGTGTGTGGAGATGGGGGTGTATGGCGATGTTGTGTTGTGTGTGGAGATGGGGGTGTATGACGATGTTGTGTTGTGTGTGGAGATGGGGGTTTATGACGATGTTGTGTTGTGTGTGGAGATGGGGGTTTATGACGATGTTGTGTTGCGTGTGGAGATGGGGGTTTATGGGGGTGTTGTGTTGTGTGTGGAGATGGGGGTGTATGACGATGTTGTGTTGTGTGTGGAGATGGGGGTTTATGGGGGTGTTGTGTTGTGTGTGGAGATGGGGGTTTATGGGGGTGTTGTGTTGTGTGTGGAGATGGAGGTGTATGACGATGTTGTGTTGTGTGTGGAGATGGGGGTTTATGGGGGTGTTGTGTTGTGTGTGGAGATGGGGGTGTATGACGATGTTGTGTTGTGTGTGGAGATGGGGGTTTATGACGATGTTGTGTTGTGTGTGGAGATGGGGGTGTATGACGATGTTGTGTTGTGTGTGGAGATGGGGGTTTATGACGATGTTGTGTTGTGTGTGGAGATGGGGGTTTATGGGGGTGTTGTGTTGTGTGTGGAGATGGGGGTGTATGGGGGTGTTGTGTTGTGTGTGTAGATGGGGGTGTATGGCCGTGTTGTGTTGTGTGTGGAGATGGGGGTGTATGACGATGTTGTGTTGTGTGTGGAGATGGGGGTTTTATGGGGGTGTTGTGTTGTGTGTGGAGATGGGGGTTTATGACGATGTTGTGTTGTGTGTGGAGATGGGGGTGTATGACGATGTTGTGTTGTGTGTGGAGATGGGGGTTTATGACGATGTTGTGTTGTGTGTGGAGATGGGGGTTTATGGGGGTGTTGTGTTGTGTGTGGAGATGGCGGTGTATGGGGGTGTTGTGTTGTGTGTGTAGATGGGGGTGTATGGCCGTGTTGTGTTGTGTGTGGAGATGGGGGTGTATGACGATGTTGTGTTGTGTGTGGAGATGGGGGTTTATGGGGGTGTTGTGTTGTGTGTGGAGATGGGGGTGTATGGGGGTGTTGTGTTGTGTGTGTAGATGGGGGTGTATGGCCGTGTTGTGTTGTGTGTGGAGATGGGGGTGTATGACGATGTTGTGTTGTGTGTGGAGATGGGGGTTTATGACGATGTTGTGTTGTGTGTGGAGATGGGGGTGTATGATGATGTTGTGTTGTGTGTGGAGATGGGGGTGTATGACGATGTTGTGTTGCGTGTGGAGATGGGGGTGTATGACGATGTTGTGTTGTGTGTGGAGATGGGGGTTTATGGGGGTGTTGTGTTGTGTGTGGAGATGGGGGTGTATGAAGATGTTGTGTTGTGTGGAGATGGGGGTGTATGACGATGTTGTGTTGTGTGTGGAGATGGGGGTTTATGGGGGTGTTGTGTTGTGTGTGGAGATGGGGGTGTTGTGTGTGGAGATGGGGGTGTATGGGGGTGTTGTGTTGTGTGTGGAGATGGGGGTGTATGACGATGTTGTGTTGTGTGTGGAGATGGGGGTGTATGGGGGTGTTGTGTTGTGTGTGGAGATGGGGGTTTATGACGATGTTGTGTTGTGTGTGGAGATGGGGGTGTATGACGATGTTGTGTTGTGTGTGGAGATGGGGGTGTATGGGGGTGTTGTGTTGTGTGTGGAGATGGGGGTGTATGGGGGTGTTGTGTTGTGTGTGGAGATGGGGGTTTATGACGATGTTGTGTTGTGTGTGGAGATGGGGGTGTATGACGATGTTGTGTTGTGTGTGGAGATGGGGGTTTATGATGATGTTGTGTTGTGTGTGGAGATGGGGGTGTATGACGATGTTGTGTTGTGTGTGGAGATGGGGGTGTATGACGATGTTGTGTTGCGTGTGGAGATGGGGGTTTATGACGATGTTGTGTTGTGTGTGGAGATGGGGGTTTATGGGGGTGTTGTGTTGTGTGTGGAGATGGGGGTGTATGGGGGTGTTGTGTTGTGTGTGTAGATGGGGGTGTATGGCCGTGTTGTGTTGTGTGTGGAGATGGGGGTGTATGACGATGTTGTGTTGTGTGTGGAGATGGGGGTTTATGACGATGTTGTGTTGTGTGTGGAGATGGGGGTGTATGATGATGTTGTGTTGTGTGTGGAGATGGGGGTTTATGGGGGTGTTGTGTTGTGTGTGGAGATGGGGGTTTATGACGATGTTGTGTTGTGTGTGGAGATGGGGGTTTATGGGGGTGTTGTGTTGTGTGTGGAGATGGGGGTTTATGACGATGTTGTGTTGTGTGTGGAGATGGGGGTGTATGACGATGTTGTGTTGTGTGTGGAGATGGGGGTGTATGACGATGTTGTGTTGTGTGTGGAGATGGGGGTTTATGGGGGTGTTGTGTGTGTAGATGGGGGTTTATGACGATGTTGTGTTGTGTGTGGAGATGGGGGTGTATGACGATGTTGTGTTGTGTGTGGAGATGGGGGTGTATGACGATGTTGTGTTGTGTGTGGAGATGGGGGTGTATGACGATGTTGTGTTGTGTGTGGAGATGGGGTTTTTATGGGGGTGTTGTGTTGCGTGCGGAGATGGGGGTGTATGACGATGTTGTGTTGTGTGTGGAGATGGGGGTTTTATGGGGGTGTTGTGTTGCGTGTGGAGATGGGGGTTTATGGGGGTGTTGTGTTGTGTGTGGAGATGGGGGTGTATGATGATGTTGTGTTGTGTGTGGAGATGGGGGTGTATGACGATGTTGTGTTGTGTGTGGAGATGGGGGTGTATGATGATGTTGTGTTGTGTGTGGAGATGGGGGTGTATGACGATGTTGTGTTGTGTGTGGAGATGGGGGTGTATGGCCGTGTTGTGTTGTGTGTGGAGATGGGGGTGTATGGCTGTGTTGTGTTGTGTGTGGAGATGGGGGTTTATGGCTGTGTTGTGTTGTGTGTGGAGATGGGGGTGTATGACGATGTTGTGTTGTGTGTGGAGATGGGGGTTAATGACGATGTTGTGTTGTGTGTGGAGATGGGGGTTTATGACGATGTTGTGTTGTGTGTGGAGATGGGGGTGTATGATGGTGTTGTGTTGTGTGTGGAGATGGGGGTTTATGACGATGTTGTGTTGTGTGTGGAGATGGGGGTGTATGGGGGTGTTGTGTTGTGTGTGGAGATGGGGGTTTATGACGATGTTGTGTTGTGTGTGGAGATGGGGGTTTATGACGATGTTGTGTTGTGTGTGGAGATGGGGGTGTATGGCCGTGTTGTGTTGTGTGTGGAGATGGGGGTGTATGACGATGTTGTGTTGTGTGTGGAGATGGGGGTTTATGACGATGTTGTGTTGTGTGTGGAGATGGGGGTGTATGATGGTGTTGTGTTGCGTGTGGAGATGGGGGTTTTATGGGGGTGTTGTGTTGTGTGTGGAGATGGGGGTTTATGACGATGTTGTGTTGTGTGTGGAGATGGGGGTGTATGGGGGTGTTGTGTTGTGTGTGGAGATGGGGGTTTATGACGATGTTGTGTTGTGTGTGGAGATGGGGGTTTATGACGATGTTGTGTTGTGTGTGGAGATGGGGGTTTATGGGGGTGTTGTGTTGTGTGTGGAGATGGGGGTGTATGATGATGTTGTGTTGTGTGTGGAGATGGGGGTGTATGACGATGTTGTGTTGTGTGTGGAGATGGGGGTTTATGACGATGTTGTGTTGTGTGTGGAGATGGGGGTTTATGACGATGTTGTGTTGTGTGTGGAGATGGGGGTGTATGGCCGTGTTGTGTTGTGTGTGGAGATGGGGGTGTATGACTGTGTTGTGTGTGGAGATGGGGGTGTATGGCCGTGTTGTGTTGTGTGTGGAGATGGGGGTGTATGACGATGTTGTGTTGTGTGTGGAGATGGGGGTTTATGATGATGTTGTGTTGTGTGGAGATGGGGGTGTATGACGATGTTGTGTTGTGTGTGGAGATGGGGGTGTATGACGATGTTGTGTTGTGTGTGGAGATGGGGGTGTATGACGATGTTGTGTTGTGTGTGGAGATGGGGGTGTATGACGATGTTGTGTTGTGTGTGGAGATGGGGGTGTATGACGATGTTGTGTTGTGTGTGGAGATGGGGTGTATGACGATGTTGTGTTGTGTGTGGAGATGGGGGTGTATGATGATGTTGTGTTGTGTGTGGAGATGGGGGTGTATGACGATGTTGTGTTGTGTGTGGAGATGGGGGTGTATGACGATGTTGTGTTGCGTGTGGAGATGGGGGTGTATGACGATGTTGTGTTGCGTGTGGAGATGGGGGTGTATGACGAATTTGTGTTGCGTGTGGAGATGGGGGTGTATGACGATGTTGTGTTGTGTGTGGAGATGGGGGTGTATGACGATGTTGTGTTGCGTGTGGAGATGGGGGTGTATGACGATGTTGTGTTGCGTGTGGAGATGGGGGTGTATGACGATGTTGTGTTGTGTGTGGAGATGGGGGTTTATGACGATGTTGTGTTGTGTGTGGAGATGGGGGTTTATGGGGGTGTTGTGTTGTGTGTGGAGATGGGGGTGTATGACGATGTTGTGTTGTGTGTGGAGATGGGGGTTTATGGGGGTGTTGTGTTGTGTGTGGAGATGGGGGTGTATGACGATGTTGTGTTGTGTGTGGAGATGGGGGTGTATGGCCGTGTTGTGTTGTGTGTGGAGATGGGGGTGTATGACGATGTTGTGTTGTGTGTGGAGATGGGGGTTTATGGGGGTGTTGTGTTGTGTGTGGAGATGGGGGTGTATGACGATGTTGTGTTGTGTGTGGAGATGGGGGTGTATGGCCGTGTTGTGTTGTGTGTGGAGATGGGGGTGTATGACGATGTTGTGTTGTGTGTGGAGATGGGGGTTTATGATGATGTTGTGTTGTGTGTGGAGATGGGGGTTTATGGGGGTGTTGTGTTGTGTGTGGAGATGGGGGTGTATGACGATGTTGTGTTGTGTGTGGAGATGGGGGTTTATGGGGGTGTTGTGTTGTGTGTGGAGATGGGGGTGTATGATGGTGTTGTGTTGTGTGTGGAGATGGGGGTGTATGACGATGTTGTGTTGTGTGTGGAGATGGGGGTGTATGACGATGTTGTGTTGTGTGTGGAGATGGGGGTTTATGGGGGTGTTGTGTTGTGTGTGGAGATGGGGGTGTATGATGGTGTTGTGTTGTGTGTGGAGATGGGGGTTTATGGGGGTGTTGTGTTGTGTGTGGAGATGGGGGTTTATGACGATGTTGTGTTGTGTGTGGAGATGGGGGTGTATGAAGATGTTGTGTTGTGTGGAGATGGGGGGTTATGGGGGTGTTGTGTTGCGTGTGGAGATGGGGGTGTATGACGATGTTGTGTTGTGTGTGGAGATGGGGGTTTATGACGATGTTGTGTTGTGTGTGGAGATGGGGGTGTATGATGATGTTGTGTTGTGTGTGGAGATGGGGGTGTATGATGATGTTGTGTTGTGTGTGTAGATGGGGGTGTATGACGATGTTGTGTTGCGTGTGGAGATGGGGGTTTATGACGATGTTGTGTTGTGTGTGGAGATGGGGGTGTATGACGATGTTGTGTTGTGTGTGGAGATGGGGGTGTATGACGATGATGTGTTGTGTGTGGAGATGGGGGTTTATGGGGGTGTTGTGTTGTGTGTGGAGATGGGGGTTTATGATGATGTTGTGTTGTGTGTGGAGATGGGGGTGTATGACGATGTTGTGTTGCGTGTGGAGATGGGGGTGTATGACGATGTTGTGTTGTGTGTGGAGATGGGGGTGTATGACGATGTTGTGTTGCGTGTGGAGATGGGGGTTTATGACGATGTTGTGTTGTGTGTGGAGATGGGGGTGTATGACGATGTTGTGTTGTGTGTGGAGATGGGGGTTTATGACGATGTTGTGTTGCGTGTGGAGATGGGGGTTTATGGGGGTGTTGTGTGTGGAGATGGGGGTGTATGACGATGTTGTGTTGTGTGTGGAGATGGGGGTGTATGACGATGTTGTGTTGTGTGTGGAGATGGGGGTGTATGACGATGTTGTGTTGCGTGTGGAGATGGGGGTTTATGACGATGTTGTGTTGTGTGTGGAGATGGGGGTGTATGACGATGTTGTGTTGTGTGTGGAGATGGGGGTGTATGACGATGTTGTGTTGTGTGTGGAGATGGGGGTTTATGACGATGTTGTGTTGCGTGTGTAGATGGGGGTGTATGGCCGTGTTGTGTTGTGTGTGGAGATGGGGGTGTATGACGATGTTGTGTTGTGTGTGGAGATGGGGGTTTATGACGATGTTGTGTTGTGTGTGGAGATGGGGGTTTATGACGATGTTGTGTTGTGTGTGGAGATGGGGTTTTATGATGATGTTGTGTTGTGTGTGGAGATGGGGGTTTATGACGATGTTGTGTTGCGTGTGGAGATGGGGGTTTATGACGATGTTGTGTTGTGTGTGGAGATGGGGGTTTATGACGATGTTGTGTTGTGTGTGGAGATGGGGGTGTATGACGATGTTGTGTTGTGTGTGGAGATGGGGGTGTATGACGATGTTGTGTTGTGTGTGGAGATGGGGGTGTATGACGATGTTGTGTTGTGTGTGGAGATGGGGTTTTTATGGGGGTGTTGTCTTGCGTGTGGAGATGGGGGTGTATGACGATGTTGTGTTGTGTGTGGAGATGGGGGTTTTATGGGGGTGTTGTGTTGCGTGTGGAGATGGGGGTTTATGGGGGTGTTGTGTTGTGTGTGGAGATGGGGGTGTATGATGATGTTGTGTTGTGTGTGGAGATGGGGGTGTATGACGATGTTGTGTTGTGTGTGGAGATGGGGGTTTATGACGATGTTGTGTTGTGTGTGGAGATGGGGGTGTATGATGATGTTGTGTTGTGTGTGGAAATGGGGGTGTATGACGATGTTGTGTTGTGTGTGGAGATGGGGGTGTATGGCCGTGTTGTGTTGTGTGTGGAGATGGGGGTGTATGGCTGTGTTGTGTTGTGTGTGGAGATGGGGGTTTATGGCTGTGTTGTGTTGTGTGTGGAGATGGGGGTGTATGACGATGTTGTGTTGTGTGTGGAGATGGGGGTTTATGACGATGTTGTGTTGTGTGTGGAGATGGGGGTTTATGACGATGTTGTGTTGTGTGTGGAGATGGGGGTGTATGACGATGTTGTGTTGTGTGTGGAGATGGGGGTTTATGACGATGTTGTGTTGTGTGTGGAGATGGGGGTTTATGACGATGTTGTGTTGTGTGTGGAGATGGGGGTGTATGGGGGTGTTGTGTTGTGTGTGGAGATGGGGGTTTATGACGATGTTGTGTTGTGTGTGGAGATGGGGGTTTATGACGATGTTGTGTTGTGTGTGGAGATGGGGGTGTATGGCCGTGTTGTGTTGTGTGTGGAGATGGGGGTGTATGACGATGTTGTGTTGTGTGTGGAGATGGGGGTTTATGACGATGTTGTGTTGTGTGTGGAGATGGGGGTGTATGATGGTGTTGTGTTGTGTGTGGAGATGGGGGTTTATGACGATGTTGTGTTGTGTGTGGAGATGGGGGTGTATGGGGGTGTTGTGTTGTGTGTGGAGGTGGGGTTTTATGGGGGTGTTGTGTTGTGTGTGGAGATGGGGGTTTATGACGATGTTGTGTTGTGTGTGGAGATGGGGGTGTATGGGGGTGTTGTGTTGTGTGTGGAGATGGGGGTTTATGACGATGTTGTGTTGTGTGTGGAGATGGGGGTTTATGACGATGTTGTGTTGTGTGTGGAGATGGGGGTTTATGGGGGTGTTGTGTTGTGTGTGGAGATGGGGGTGTATGATGATGTTGTGTTGTGTGTGGAGATGGGGGTGTATGACGATGTTGTGTTGTGTGTGGAGATGGGGGTTTATGACGATGTTGTGTTGTGTGTGGAGATGGGGGTTTATGACGATGTTGTGTTGTGTGTGGAGATGGGGGTGTATGGCCGTGTTGTGTTGTGTGTGGAGATGGGGGTGTATGACGATGTTGTGTTGTGTGTGGAGATGGGGGTGTATGGCCGTGTTGTGTTGTGTGTGGAGATGGGGGTGTATGACGATGTTGTGTTGTGTGTGGAGATGGGGGTTTATGATGATGTTGTGTTGTGTGGAGATGGGGGTGTATGACGATGTTGTGTTGTGTGTGGAGATGGGGGTGTATGACGATGTTGTGTTGTGTGTGGAGATGGGGGTGTATGACGATGTTGTGTTGTGTGTGGAGATGGGGTGTATGACGATGTTGTGTTGTGTGTGGAGATGGGGGTGTATGATGATGTTGTGTTGTGTGTGGAGATGGGGGTGTATGACGATGTTGTGTTGTGTGTGGAGATGGGGGTGTATGACGATGTTGTGTCGCGTGTGGAGATGGGGGTGTATGACGATGTTGTGTTGCGTGTGGAGATGGGGGTGTATGACGATGTTGTGTTGCGTGTGGAGATGGGGGTGTATGACGATGTTGTGTTGTGTGTGGAGATGGGGGTGTATGACGATGTTGTGTTGCGTGTGGAGATGGGGGTGTATGACGATGTTGTGTTGCGTGTGGAGATGGGGGTGTATGACGATGTTGTGTTGTGTGTGGAGATGGGGGTTTATGACGATGTTGTGTTGTGTGTGGAGATGGGGGTTTATGGGGGTGTTGTGTTGTGTGTGGAGATGGGGGTGTATGACGATGTTGTGTTGTGTGTGGAGATGGGGGTTTATGGGGGTGTTGTGTTGTGTGTGGAGATGGGGGTGTATGACGATGTTGTGTTGTGTGTGGAGATGGGGGTGTATGGCCGTGTTGTGTTGTGTGTGGAGATGGGGGTGTATGACGATGTTGTGTTGTGTGTGGAGATGGGGGTTTATGGGGGTGTTGTGTTGTGTGTGGAGATGGGGGTGTATGACGATGTTGTGTTGTGTGTGGAGATGGGGGTGTATGGCCGTGTTGTGTTGTGTGTGGAGATGGGGGTGTATGACGATGTTGTGTTGTGTGTGGAGATGGGGGTTTATGATGATGTTGTGTTGTGTGTGGAGATGGGGGTTTATGGGGGTGTTGTGTTGTGTGTGGAGATGGGGGTGTATGACGATGTTGTGTTGTGTGTGGAGATGGGGGTTTATGGGGGTGTTGTGTTGTGTGTGGAGATGGGGGTGTATGATGGTGTTGTGTTGTGTGTGGAGATGGGGGTGTATGACGATGTGTTGTGTGTGGAGATGGGGGTGTATGACGATGTTGTGTTGTGTGTGGAGATGGGGGTTTATGGGGGTGTTGTGTTGTGTGTGGAGATGGGGGTGTATGATGGTGTTGTGTTGTGTGTGGAGATGGGGGTTTATGGGGGTGTTGTGTTGTGTGTGGAGATGGGGGTTTATGACGATGTTGTGTTGTGTGTGGAGATGGGGGTGTATGAAGATGTTGTGTTGTGTGGAGATGGGGGTTTATGGGGGTGTTGTGTTGCGTGTGGAGATGGGGGTGTATGACGATGTTGTGTTGTGTGTGGAGATGGGGGTTTATGACGATGTTGTGTTGTGTGTGGAGATGGGGGTGTATGATGATGTTGTGTTGTGTGTGGAGATGGGGGTGTATGATGATGTTGTGTTGTGTGTGTAGATGGGGGTGTATGACGATGTTGTGTTGCGTGTGGAGATGGGGGTTTATGACGATGTTGTGTTGTGTGTGGAGATGGGGGTGTATGACGATGTTGTGTTGTGTGTGGAGATGGGGGTGTATGACGATGTTGTGTTGTGTGTGGAGATGGGGGTTTATGGGGGTGTTGTGTTGTGTGTGGAGATGGGGGTTTATGATGATGTTGTGTTGCGTGTGGAGATGGGGGTGTATGACGATGTTGTGTTGTGTGTGGAGATGGGGGTGTATGACGATGTTGTGTTGTGTGTGGAGATGGGGGTTTATGACGATGTTGTGTTGTGTGTGGAGATGGGGGTGTATGACGATGTTGTGTTGCGTGTGGAGATGGGGGTGTATGACGATGTTGTGTTGTGTGTGGAGATGGGGGTGTATGACGATGTTGTGTTGCGTGTGGAGATGGGGGTTTATGACGATGTTGTGTTGTGTGTGGAGATGGGGGTGTATGACGATGTTGTGTTGTGTGTGGAGATGGGGGTTTATGACGATGTTGTGTTGCGTGTGGAGATGGGGGTTTATGGGGGTGTTGTGTGTGGAGATGGGGGTGTATGACGATGTTGTGTTGTGTGTGGAGATGGGGGTGTATGACGATGTTGTGTTGTGTGTGGAGATGGGGGTGTATGACGATGTTGTGTTGCGTGTGGAGATGGGGGTTTATGACGATGTTGTGTTGTGTGTGGAGATGGGGGTGTATGACGATGTTGTGTTGTGTGTGGAGATGGGGGTGTATGACGATGTTGTGTTGTGTGTGGAGATGGGGGTTTATGACGATGTTGTGTTGCGTGTGTAGATGGGGGTGTATGGCCGTGTTGTGTTGTGTGTGGAGATGGGGGTGTATGACGATGTTGTGTTGTGTGTGGAGATGGGGGTGTATGACGATGTTGTGTTGTGTGTGGAGATGGGGGTTTATGACGATGTTGTGTTGTGTGTGGAGATGGGGGTTTATGACGATGTTGTGTTGTGTGTGGAGATGGGGGTTTATGGGGGTGTTGTGTTGTGTGTGGAGATGGGGTTTTATGGGGGTGTTGTGTTGTGTGTGGAGATGGGGGTTTATGACGATGTTGTGTTGTGTGTGGAGATGGGGGTTAATGACGATGTTGTGTTGTGTGTGGAGATGGGGGTGTATGATGATGTTGTGTTGTGTGTGGAGATGGGGGTGTATGACGATGTTGTGTTGTGTGTGGAGATGGGGGAGTATGACGATGTTGTGTTGTGTGTGGAGATGGGGGTTTATGACGATGTTGTGTTGTGTGTGGAGATGGGGGTTTATGACGATGTTGTGTTGTGTGTGGAGATGGGGGTTTATGGGGGTGTTGTGTTGTGTGTGGAGATGGGGGTTTATGGGGGTGTTGTGTGTGGAGATGGGGGTTTATGATGATGTTGTGTTGTGTGTGGAGATGGGGGTTTATGGGGGTGTTGTGTTGTGTGTGGAGATGGGGGTGTATGGCCGTGTTGTGTTGTGTGTGGAGATGGGGGTGTATGACGATGTTGTGTTGTGTGTGGAGATGGGGGTGTATGACGATGTTGTGTTGTGTGTGGAGATGGGGGTGTATGACGATGTTGTGTTGTGTGTGGAGATGGGGGTTTATGACGATGTTGTGTTGTGTGTGGAGATGGGGGTGTATGGGGGTGTTGTGTGTGGAGATGGGGGTTTATGGGGGTGTTGTGTGTGGAGATGGGGGTGTATGACGATGTTGTGTTGTGTGTGGAGATGGGGGTGTATGACGATGTTGTGTTGTGTGTGGAGATGGGGGTTTATGACGATGTTGTGTTGTGTGTGGAGATGGGGGTGTATGACGATGTTGTGTTGTGTGTGGAGATGGGGGTTTATGGGGGTGTTGTGTTGTGTGTGGAGATGGGGGTGTATGATGATGTTGTGTTGTGTGTGGAGATGGGGGTGTATGACGATGTTGTGTTGTGTGTGGAGATGGGGGTTTATGGGGGTGTTGTGTTGTGTGTGGAGATGGGGGTGTATGACGATGTTGTGTTGTGTGTGGAGATGGGGGTTTATGGGGGTGTTGTGTTGTGTGTGGAGATGGGGGTGTATGACGATGTTGTGTTGTGTGTGGAGATGGGGGTTTATGATGATGTTGTGTTGTGTGTGGAGATGGGGGAGTATGACGATGTTGTGTTGTGTGTGGAGATGGGGGTTTATGACGATGTTGTGTTGCGTGTGGAGATGGGGTGTATGATGATGTTGTGTTGTGTGTGGAGATGGGGGTGTATGACGATGTTGTGTTGTGTGTGGAGATGGGGGTGTATGACGATGTTGTGTTGTGTGTGGAGATGGGGGTGTATGACGATGTTGTGTTGTGTGTGGAGATGGGGGTTTATGACGATGTTGTGTTGTGTGTGGAGATGGGGGTTTATGACGATGTTGTGTTGTGTGTGGAGATGGGGGTTTATGGGGGTGTTGTGTTGTGTGTGGAGATGGGGGTGTATGACGATGTTGTGTTGTGTGTGGAGATGGGGGTTTATGACGATGTTGTGTTGTGTGTGGAGATGGGGGTGTATGACGATGTTGTGTTGTGTGTGGAGATGGGGGTGTATGACGATGTTGTGTTGTGTGTGGAGATGGGGGTTTATGACGATGTTGTGTTGCGTGTGGAGATGGGGGTGTTTGACGATGTTGTGTTGTGTGTGGAGATGGGGGTTTATGGGGGTGTTGTGTTGTGTGTGGAGATGGGGGTGTATGACGATGTTGTGTTGTGTGTGGAGATGGGGGTTTATGACGATGTTGTGTTGTGTGTGGAGATGGGGGTTTATGACGATGTTGTGTTGCGTGTGGAGATGGGGGTGTATGACGATGTTGTGTTGTGTGTGGAGATGGGGGTTTATGACGATGTTGTGTTGTGTGTGGAGATGGGGGTTTATGGGGGTGTTGTGTTGTGTGTGGAGATGGGGGTGTATGACGATGTTGTGTTGTGTGTGGAGATGGGGGTGTATGACGATGTTGTGTTGCGTGTGGAGATGGGGGTGTATGACGATGTTGTGTTGTGTGTGGAGATGGGGGTTTATGATGATGTTGTGTTGTGTGTGGAGATGGGGGTTTATGACGATGTTGTGTTGTGTGTGGAGATGGGGGTTTATGACGATGTTGTGTTGTGTGGAGATGGGGGTGTATGACGATGTTGTGTTGTGTGTGGAGATGGGGGTGTATGAAGATGTTGTGTTGTGTGGAGATGGGGGTGTATGACGATGTTGTGTTGTGTGTGGAGATGGGGGTGTATGACGATGTTGTGTTGTGTGTGGAGATGGGGGTGTATGACGATGTTGTGTTGCGTGTGGAGATGGGGGTGTATGACGATGTTGTGTTGTGTGTGGAGATGGGGGTGTATGACGATGTTGTGTTGTGTGTGGAGATGGGGGTGTATGACGATGTTGTGTTGCGTGTGGAGATGGGGGTGTATGACGATGTTGTGTTGTGTGTGGAGATGGGGGTGTATGAAGATGTTGTGTTGTGTGGAGATGGGGGTGTATGACGATGTTGTGTTGTGTGTGGAGATGGGGGTTTATGATGGTGTTGTGTTGTGTGTGGAGATGGGGGTGTATGACGATGTTGTGTTGTGTGTGGAGATGGGGGTGTATGACGATGTTGTGTCGTGTGTGGAGATGGGGGTGTATGACGATGTTGTGTTGTGTGTGGAGATGGGGGTGTATGATGGTGTTGTGTTGTGTGTGGAGATGGGGGTGTATGACGATGTTGTGTTGTGTGTGGAGATGGGGGTGTATGACGATGTTGTGTTGTGTGTGGAGATGGGGGTGTATGACGATGTTGTGTTGTGTGTGGAGATGGGGGTGTATGACGATGTTGTGTTGCGTGTGGAGATGGGGGTGTATGACGATGTTGTGTTGTGTGTGGAGATGGGGGTGTATGAAGATGTTGTGTTGCGTGTGGAGATGGGGGTGTATGAAGATGTGTTGCGTGTGGAGATGGGGTTTTATGGGGGTGTTGTGTTGTGTGTGGAGATGGGGGTTTATGACGATGTTGTGTTGTGTGTGGAGATGGGGGTTTATGATGGTGTTGTGTTGCGTGTGGAGATGGGGGTGCATGGCCGTGTTGTGTTGCGTGTGGAGATGGGGGTTTATGACGATGTTGTGTTGTGTGTGGAGATGGGGGTTTATGACGATGTTGTGTTGTGTGTGGAGATGGGGGTTTATGACGGTGTTGTGTTGTGTGTGGAGATGGGGGTTTATGACGATGTTGTGTTGTGTGTGGAGATGGGGGTGTATGAAGATGTTGTGTTGCGTGTGTAGATGGGGGTTTATGACGATGTTGTGTTGTGTGTGGAGATGGGGGTGTATGACGATGTTGTGTTGCGTGTGGAGATGGGGGTTTATGACGATGTTGTGTTGTGTGTGGAGATGGGGGTGTATGGCTGTGTTGTGTTGTGTGTGGAGATGGGGGTTTATGACGATGTTGTGTTGTGTGTGGAGATGGGGGTTTATGACGATGTTGTGTTGCGTGTGGAGATGGGGGTGTATGGCCGTGTTGTGTTGCGTGTGGAGATGGGGTTTTATGGGGGTGTTGTGTTGTGTGTGGAGATGGGGGTGTATGACGATGTTGTGTTGCGTGTGGAGATGGGGGTGTATGACGATGTTGTGTTGTGTGTGGAGATGGGGGTGTATGACGATGTTGTGTTGTGTGTGGAGATGGGGGTGTATGACGATGTTGTGTTGTGTGTGGAGATGGGGGTGTATGATGATGTTGTGTTGTGTGTGGAGATGGGGGTTTATGACGATGTTGTGTTGTGTGTGGAGATGGGGATGTATGACGATGTTGTGTTGTGTGTGGAGATGGGGGTTTATGACGATGTTGTGTTGTGTGTGGAGATGGGGGTTTATGACGATGTTGTGTTGTGTGTGGAGATGGGGATGTATGACGATGTTGTGTTGTGTGTGGAGATGGGGGTGTATGACGATGTTGTGTTGTGTGTGGAGATGGGGGTGTATGACGATGTTGTGTTGCGTGTGGAGATGGGGGTGTATGACGATGTTGTGTTGTGTGTGGAGATGGGGGTGTATGACGATGTTGTGTTGCGTGTGGAGATGGGGGTTTATGACGATGTTGTGTTGTGTGTGGAGATGGGGGTGTATGGCCGTGTTGTGTTGCGTGTGGAGATGGGGGTTTATGACGATGTTGTGTTGTGTGTGGAGATGGGGGAGTATGACGATGTTGTGTTGTGTGTGGAGATGGGGGTTTATGACGATGTTGTGTTGTGTGTGGAGATGGGGATGTATGACGATGTTGTGTTGTGTGTGGAGATGGGGGTGTATGACGATGTTGTGTTGCGTGTGGAGATGGGGGTGTATGACGATGTTGTGTTGTGTGTGGAGATGGGGGTGTATGACGATGTTGTGTTGTGTGTGGAGATGGGGGTGTATGACGATGTTGTGTTGTGTGTGGAGATGGGGGTGTATGACAATGTTGTGTTGTGTGTGTAGATGGGGGTGTATGACGATGTTGTGTTGTGTGTGGAGATGGGGGTGTATGACGATGTTGTGTTGTGTGTGGAGATGGGGGTTTATGACGATGTTGTGTTGCGTGTGGAGATGGGGGTTTATGACGATGTTGTGTTGCGTGTGGAGATGGGGGTTTATGACGATGTTGTGTTGCGTGTGGAGATGGGGGTTTATGACGATGTTGTGTTGCGTGTGGAGATGGGGGTTTATGGTTGTGTTGTGTGTGGAGATGGGGGTTTATGGCTGTGTTGTGTTGTGTGGAGATGGGGGTTTATGACGATGTTGTGTTGTGTGTGGAGATGGGGGTGTATGACGATGTTGTGTTGTGTGTGGAGATGGGGGTTTATGACGATGTTGTGTTGTGTGTGGAGATGGGGGTGTATGACGATGTTGTGTTGTGTGTGGAGATGGGGGTTTATGACGATGTTGTGTTGTGTGTGGAGATGGGGGTGTATGACGATGTTGTGTTGTGTGTGGAGATGGGGGTGTATGACGATGTTGTGTTGTGTGTGGAGATGGGGGTTTATGACGATGTTGTGTTGTGTGTGGAGATGGGGGTTTATGACGATGTTGTGTTGTGTGTGGAGATGGGGGTGTATGTCTGTGTTGTGTTGTGTGGAGATGGGGGTTTATGGTTGTGTTGTGTGTGGAGATGGGGGTGTATGACGATGTTGTGTTGTGTGTGGAGATGGGGGTTTATGACGATGTTGTGTTGTGTGTGGAGATGGGGGTTTATGACGATGTTGTGTTGCGTGTGGAGATGGGGGTGTATGACGATGTTGTGTTGTGTGTGGAGATGGGGGTGTATGACGATGTTGTGTTGTGTGTGGAGATGGGGATGTATGACGATGTTGTGTTGTGTGTGGAGATGGGGGTTTATGATGATGTTGTGTTGTGTGTCGAGATGGGGGTTTATGACGATGTTGTGTTGTGTGTGGAGATGGGGGTTTATGATGATGTTGTGTTGTGTGTGGAGATGGGGGTGTATGACGATGTTGTGTTGTGTGTGGAGATGGGGGTTTATGACGATGTTGTGTTGTGTGTGGAGATGGGGGTGTATGACGATGTTGTGTTGTGTGTGGAGATGGGGGTTTATGACGATGTTGTGTTGTGTGGAGATGGGGGTTTATGGGGGTGTTGTGTTGTGTGTGGAGATGGGGGTGTATGACGATGTTGTGTTGTGTGTGGAGATGGGGGTTTATGACGATGTTGTGTTGTGTGTGGAGATGGGGGTTTATGGGGGTGTTGTGTTGTGTGTGGAGATGGGGGTGTATGACGATGTTGTGTTGTGTGTGGAGATGGGGGTGTATGACGATGTTGTGTTGTGTGTGGAGATGGGGGTGTATGACGATGTTGTGTTGTGTGTGGAGATGGGGGTTTATGATGATGTTGTGTTGTGTGTCGAGATGGGGGTTTATGACGATGTTGTGTTGTGTGTGGAGATGGGGGTTTATGACGATGTTGTGTTGTGTGTGGAGATGGGGGTGTATGACGATGTTGTGTTGTGTGTGGAGATGGGGGTTTATGACGATGTTGTGTTGTGTGTGGAGATGGGGGTGTATGGCTGTGTTGTGTTGCGTGTGGAGATGGGGTTTATGACGATGTTGTGTTGTGTGTGGAGATGGGGGTGTATGATGATGTTGTGTTGTGTGTGGAGATGGGGGTTTATGACGATGTTGTGTTGTGTGTGGAGATGGGGGTTTATGACGATGTTGTGTTGCGTGTGGAGATGGGGGTTTATGGTTGTGTTGTGTGTGGAGATGGGGGTGTATGACGATGTTGTGTTGTGTGTGGAGATGGGGGTTTATGACGATGTTGTGTTGTGTGTGTAGATGGGGGTTTTGTCTGTGTTGTGTTGTGTGTGGAGATGGGGGTTTATGACGATGTTGTGTTGTGTGTGGAGATGGGGGTGTATGACGATGTTGTGTTGTGTGTCGAGATGGGGATGTATGACGATGTTGTGTTGTGTGTGGAGATGGGGGTGTATGACGATGTTGTGTTGTGTGTGGAGATGGGGGTGTATGATGATGTTGTGTTGTGTGTGGAGATGGGGGTGTATGACGATGTCGTGTTGTGTGTGGAGATGGGGGTGTATGACGATGTTGTGTTGTGTGTGGAGATGGGGGTGTATGACGATGTTGTGTTGTGTGTGGAGATGGGGATGTATGACGATGTTGTGTTGCGTGTGGAGATGGGGGTTTATGATGATGTTGTGTTGCGTGTGGAGATGGGGGTGTATGACGATGTTGTGTTGTGCGTGGAGATGGGGGTTTATGACGATGTTGTGTTGCGTGTGGAGATGGGGGTTTATGACGATGTTGTGTTGTGTGTGGAGATGGGGGTGTATGACGATGTTGTGTTGTGTGTGGAGATGGGGTTTATGGGGGTGTTGTGTTGCGTGTGGAGATGGGGGTTTATGACGATGTTGTGTTGTGTGTGGAGATGGGGGTGTATGACGATGTTGTGTTGTGTGTGGAGATGGGGGTTTATGGGGGTGTTGTGTTGTGCGTGGAGATGGGGGTTTATGACGATGTTGTGTTGCGTGTGGAGATGGGGGTTTATGACGGTGTTGTGTTGTGTGTGGAGATGGGGGTGTATGACGATGTTGTGTTGTGTGTGGAGATGGGGGTGTATGACGATGTGTTGTGTGTGGAGATGGGGGTGTATGACGATGTTGTGTTGTGTGTGGAGATGGGGGTTTATGACGATGTTGTGTTGTGTGTGGAGATGGGGGTGTATGACGATGTTGTGTTGTGTGTGGAGATGGGGGTGTATGACGATGTTGTGTTGTGTGTGGAGATGGGGGTTTATGATGATGTTGTGTTGTGTGTGGAGATGGGGGTTTATGGGGGTGTTGTGTTGCGTGTGGAGATGGGGGTGTATGACGATGTTGTGTTGTGTGTGGAGATGGGGGTGTATGACGATGTTGTGTTGTGTGTGGAGATGGGGGTTTATGGGGGTGTTGTGTTGTGTGTGGAGATGGGGGTGTATGACGATGTTGTGTTGTGTGTGGAGATGGGGGTTTATGGGGGTGTTGTGTTGCGTGTGGAGATGGGGGTGTATGACGATGTTGTGTTGTGTGTGGAGATGGGGGTGTATGACGATGTTGTGTTGTGTGTGGAGATGGGGGTGTATGACGATGTTGTGTTGTGTGTGGAGATGGGGGTTTATGGGGGTGTTGTGTTGTGTGTGGAGATGGGGGTGTATGACGATGTTGTGTTGCGTGTGGAGATGGGGGTTTATGGGGGTGTTGTGTTGCGTGTGGAGATGGGGGTTTATGGGGGTGTTGTGTTGCGTGTGGAGATGGGGGTTTATGGGGGTGTTGTGTTGTGTGTGGAGATGGGGGTGTATGAAGATGTTGTGTTGTGTGTGGAGATGGGGGTGTATGACGATGTTGTGTTGTGTGTGGAGATGGGGGTGTATGACGATGTTGTGTTGTGTGTGGAGATGGGGGTTTATGATGATGTTGTGTTGTGTGTGGAGATGGGGGTTTATGACGATGTTGTGTTGTGTGTGGAGATGGGGGTTTATGACGATGTTGTGTTGTGTGTGGAGATGGGGGTTTATGGGGGTGTTGTGTGTGGAGATGGGGATGTATGATGATGTTGTGTTGTGTGTGGAGATGGGGGTGTATGACGATGTTGTGTTGTGTGTGGAGATGGGGATGTATGACGATGTTGTGTTGTGTGTGGAGATGGGGGTTTATGGTTGTGTTGTGTTGTGTGTGGAGATGGGGGTTTATGGGGGTGTTGTGTTGTGTGTGGAGATGGGGGTGTATGAAGATGTTGTGTTGTGTGTGGAGATGGGGGTGTATGACGATGTTGTGTTGTGTGTGGAGATGGGGGTGTATGACGATGTGTTGTGTGTGGAGATGGGGGTTTATGACGATGTTGTGTTGTGTGTGGAGATGGGGGTGTATGACGATGTTGTGTTGTGTGTGGAGATGGGGGTGTATGACGATGTTGTGTTGTGTGTGGAGATGGGGGTGTATGACGATGTTGTGTTGCGTGTGGAGATGGGGGTTTATGACGATGTTGTGTTGTGTGTGGAGATGGGGGTGTATGACGATGTTGTGTTGCGTGTGGAGATGGGGGTTTATGACGATGTTGTGTTGTGTGTGGAGATGGGGGAGTATGACGATGTTGTGTTGTGTGTGGAGATGGGGGTGTATGACGATGTTGTGTTGTGTGTGGAGATGGGGGTTTATGGGGGTGTTGTGTTGTGTGTGGAGATGGGTGTGTATGACGATGTTGTGTTGCGTGTGGAGATGGGGGTTTATGGGGGTGTTGTGTTGTGTGTGGAGATGGGGGTTTATGGGGGTGTTGTGTTGTGTGTGGAGATGGGGGTGTATGACGATGTTGTGTTGCGTGTGGAGATGGGGGTGTATGACGATGTTGTGTTGTGTGTGGTGATGGGGGAGTATGACGATGTTGTGTTGTGTGTGGAGATGGGGGAGTATGACGATGTTGTGTTGTGTGTGGAGATGGGGGTGTATGACGATGTTGTGTTGTGTGTGGAGATGGGGGTTTATGACGATGTTGTGTTGTGTGTGGAGATGGGGGTTTATGACGATGTTGTGTTGTGTGTGGAGATGGGGGAGTATGACGATGTTGTGTTGTGTGTGGAGATGGGGGTGTATGACGATGTTGTGTTGTGTGTGGAGATGGGGGTGTATGACGATGTTGTGTTGTGTGTGGAGATGGGGGTGTATGATGATGTTGTGTTGTGTGTGGAGATGGGGGTGTATGACGATGTTGTGTTGTGTGTGGAGATGGGGGTTTATGACGATGTTGTGTTGTGTGTGGAGATGGGGGTTTATGACGATGTTGTGTTGTGTGTGGAGATGGGGGTTTATGACGATGTTGTGTTGTGTGTGGAGATGGGGGTGTATGACGATGTTGTGTTGTGTGTGGAGATGGGGGTGTATGACGATGTTGTGTTGTGTGTGGAGATGGGGGTGTATGATGATGTTGTGTTGTGTGTGGAGATGGGGGTGTATGACGATGTTGTGTTGTGTGTGGAGATGGGGGTGTATGACGATGTTGTGTTGTGTGTGGAGATGGGGGTGTATGATGATGTTGTGTTGTGTGTGGAGATGGGGGTGTATGACGATGTTGTGTTGTGTGTGGAGATGGGGGTGTATGACGATGTTGTGTTGTGTGTGGAGATGGGGGTGTATGATGATGTTGTGTTGTGTGTGGAGATGGGGATGTATGACGATGTTGTGTTGTGTGTGGAGATGGGGGTTTATGGGGGTGTTGTGTTGTGTGTGGAGATGGGGGTTTATGACGATGTTGTGTTGCGTGTGGAGATGGGGGTGTATGGCCGTGTTGTGTTGTGTGTGGAGATGGGGGTTTATGGGGGTGTTGTGTTGTGTGTGGAGATGGGGGTGTATGACGATGTTGTGTTGTGTGTGGAGATGGGGGTTTATGACGATGTTGTGTTGTGTGTGGAGATGGGGGTTTATGACGATGTTGTGTTGTGTGTGGAGATGGGGGTGTATGACGATGTTGTGTTGTGTGTGGAGATGGGGGTTTATGACGATGTTGTGTTGTGTGTGGAGATGGGGATGTATGACGATGTTGTGTTGTGTGTGGAGATGGGGGTGTATGGCTGTGTTGTGTTGTGTGTGGAGATGGGGGTGTATGACAATGTTGTGTTGCGTGTGGAGATGGGGGTTTATGAAGATGTTGTGTTGTGTGTGGAGATGGGGGTGTATGACGATGTTGTGTTGTGTGTGGAGATGGGGGTTTATGACGATGTTGTGTTGTGTGTGGAGATGGGGGTGTATGGCTGTGTTGTGTTGTGTGTGGAGATGGGGGTGTATGGCCGTGTTGTGTTGTGTGTGGAGATGGGGGTGTATGACGATGTTGTGTTGTGTGTGGAGATGGGGGTTTATGACGATGTTGTGTTGTGTGTGGAGATGGGGGTGTATGACGATGTTGTGTTGTGTGTGGAGATGGGGGTGTATGGCCGTGTTGTGTTGTGTGTGGAGATGGGGGTTTATGACGATGTTGTGTTGTGTGTGGAGATGGGGATGTATGACGATGTTGTGTTGTGTGTGGAGATGGGGGTGTATGACGATGTTGTGTTGTGTGTGGAGATGGGGGTTTATGATGGTGTTGTGTTGTGTGTGGAGATGGGGGTGTATGGCCGTGTTGTGTTGTGTGTGGAGATGGGGGTTTATGACGATGTTGTGTTGTGTGTGGAGATGGGGGTGTATGGCCGTGTTGTGTTGTGTGTGGAGATGGGGGTGTATGGCCGTGTTGTGTTGTGTGTGGAGATGGGGGTTTATGATGGTGTTGTGTTGTGTGTGGAGATGGGGGTGTATGGCCGTGTTGTGTTGTGTGTGGAGATGGGGGTGTATGGCCGTGTTGTGTTGTGTGTGGAGATGGGGGTTTATGACGATGTTGTGTTGTGTGTGGAGATGGGGGTGTATGGCCGTGTTGTGTTGTGTGTGGAGATGGGGGTGTATGATGATGTTGTGTTGTGTGTGGAGATGGGGGTGTATGGCCGTGTTGTGTTGTGTGTGGAGATGGGGGTGTATGACGATGTTGTGTTGTGTGTGGAGATGGGGGTGTATGGCCGTGTTGTGTTGTGTGTGGAGATGGGGGTGTATGATGATGTTGTGTTGTGTGTGGAGATGGGGGTTTATGACGATGTTGTGTTGCGTGTGGAGATGGGGGTGTATGGCCGTGTTGTGTTGTGTGTGGAGATGGGGATGTATGACGATGTTGTGTTGTGTGTGGAGATGGGGGTTTATGACGATGTTGTGTTGTGTGTGGAGATGGGGATGTATGACGATGTTGTGTTGTGTGTGGAGATGGGGGTTTATGACGATGTTGTGTTGCGTGTGGAGATGGGGGTGTATGGCCGTGTTGTGTTGTGTGTGGAGATGGGGGTGTATGACGATGTTGTGTTGCGTGTGGAGATGGGGGTGTATGACGATGTTGTGTTGTGTGTGGAGATGGGGGTTTATGACGATGTTGTGTTGTGTGTGGAGATGGGGGTGTATGACGATGTTGTGTTGTGTGTGGAGATGGGGTGTATGACGATGTTGTGTTGCGTGTGGAGATGGGGGTTTATGGTTGTGTTGTGTTGTGTGTGGAGATGGGGGTGTATGACGATGTTGTGTTGTGTGTGGAGATGGGGGTTTATGACGATGTTGTGTTGTGTGTGGAGATGGGGGTGTATGACGATGTTGTGTTGTGTGTGGAGATGGGGGTGTATGACGATGTTGTGTTGTGTGTGGAGATGGGGGTGTATGACGATGTTGTGTTGTGTGTGGAGATGGGGGTGTATGACGATGTTGTGTTGTGTGTGGAGATGGGGTTTTATGGGGGTGTTGTGTTGTGTGTGGAGATGGGGGTTTATGGCTGTGTTGTGTTGTGTGTGGAGATGGGGTTTTATGGCTGTGTTGTGTTGTGTGTGGAGATGGGGGTGTATGACGATGTTGTGTTGTGTGTGGAGATGGGGGTTTATGACGATGTTGTGTTGTGTGTGGAGATGGGGGTGTATGACGATGTTGTGTTGTGTGTGGAGATGGGGGTGTATGACGATGTTGTGTTGTGTGTGGAGATGGGGGTGTATGACGATGTTGTGTTGTGTGTGGAGATGGGGGTTTATGGGGGTGTTGTGTGTGGAGATGGGGGTGTATGACGATGTTGTGTTGTGTGTGGAGATGGGGGTTTATGACGATGTTGTGTTGTGTGTGGAGATGGGGGTTTATGGGGGTGTTGTGTTGTGTGTGGAGATGGGGGTTTATGACGATGTTGTGTTGTGTGTGGAGATGGGGGTTTATGACGATGTTGTGTTGTGTGTGGAGATGGGGGTTTATGGGGGTGTTGTGTGTGGAGATGGGGGTGTATGACGATGTTGTGTTGCGTGTGGAGATGGGGGTGTATGACGATGTTGTGTTGTGTGTCGAGATGGGGGTGTATGACGATGTTGTGTTGTGTGGAGATGGGGGTTTATGACGATGTTGTGTTGTGTGTGGAGATGGGGGTGTATGACGATGTTGTGTTGTGTGTGGAGATGGGGGTGTATGATGATGTTGTGTTGTGTGGAGATGGGGGTGTATGACGATGTTGTGTTGCGTGTGGAGATGGGGGTGTATGACGATGTTGTGTTGTGTGTGGAGATGGGGGTTTATGACGATGTTGTGTTGTGTGTGGAGATGGGGTTTTATGGCTGTGTTGTGTTGTGTGTGGAGATGGGGGTGTATGACGATGTTGTGTTGTGTGTGGAGATGGGGGTTTTATGGCTGTGTTGTGTTGTGTGTGTAGATGGGGGTTTATGACGATGTTGTGTTGTGTGTGGAGATGGGGGTTTTATGGGGGTGTTGTGTTGTGTGTGGAGATGGGGGTGTATGACGATGTTGTGTTGTGTGTGGAGATGGGGGTGTATGATGATGTTGTGTTGTGTGTGGAGATGGGGGTGTATGACGATGTTGTGTTGTGTGTGGAGATGGGGGTTTATGACGATGTTGTGTTGTGTGTGGAGATGGGGGTTTATGGGGGTGTTGTGTTGTGTGTGGAGATGGGGGTTTATGACGATGTTGTGTTGTGTGTGGAGATGGGGGTTTATGACGATGTTGTGTTGTGTGTGGAGATGGGGGTTTATGACGATGTTGTGTTGTGTGTGGAGATGGGGGTGTATGACGATGTTGTGTTGTGTGTGGAGATGGGGGGTGTATGATGATGTTGTGTTGTGTGGAGATGGGGGTGTATGACGATGTTGTGTTGCGTGTGGAGATGGGGGTGTATGACGATGTTGTGTTGTGTGTGGAGATGGGGGTTTATGACGATGTTGTGTTGTGTGTGGAGATGGGGTTTTATGGCTGTGTTGTGTTGTGTGTGGAGATGGGGGTGTATGACGATGTTGTGTTGTGTGTGGAGATGGGGGTTTTATGGCTGTGTTGTGTTGTGTGTGTAGATGGGGGTTTATGACGATGTTGTGTTGTGTGTGGAGATGGGGGTTTTATGGGGGTGTTGTGTTGTGTGTGGAGATGGGGGTTTATGACGATGTTGTGTTGTGTGTGTAGATGGGGGTTTATGGGGGTGTTGTGTTGTGTGTGGAGATGGGGGTTTATGACGATGTTGTGTTGTGTGTGGAGATGGGGGTGTATGACGATGTTGTGTTGTGTGTGGAGATGGGGGTTTATGACGATGTTGTGTTGTGTGTGGAGATGGGGGTTTATGACGATGTTGTGTTGTGTGTGGAGATGGGGGTTTATGGGGGTGTTGTGTTGTGTGTGGAGATGGGGGTGTATGACGATGTTGTGTTGTGTGTGGAGATGGGGGTGTATGACGATGTTGTGTTGTGTGTGGAGATGGGGGTTTATGACGATGTTGTGTTGCGTGTGGAGATGGGGGTTTATGACGATGTTGTGTTGCGTGTGGAGATGGGGGTTTATGACGATGTTGTGTTGCGTGTGGAGATGGGGGTTTATGACGATGTTGTGTTGCGTGTGGAGATGGGGGTTTATGGTTGTGTTGTGTGTGGAGATGGGGGTTTATGGCTGTGTTGTGTTGTGTGGAGATGGGGGTTTATGACGATGTTGTGTTGTGTGTGGAGATGGGGGTGTATGACGATGTTGTGTTGTGTGTGGAGATGGGGGTTTATGACGATGTTGTGTTGTGTGTGGAGATGGGGGTGTATGACGATGTTGTGTTGTGTGTGGAGATGGGGGTTTATGACGATGTTGTGTTGTGTGTGGAGATGGGGGTGTATGACGATGTTGTGTTGTGTGTGGAGATGGGGGTGTATGACGATGTTGTGTTGTGTGTGGAGATGGGGGTTTATGACGATGTTGTGTTGTGTGTGGAGATGGGGGTTTATGACGATGTTGTGTTGTGTGTGGAGATGGGGGTGTATGTCTGTGTTGTGTTGTGTGGAGATGGGGGTTTATGGTTGTGTTGTGTGTGGAGATGGGGGTGTATGACGATGTTGTGTTGTGTGTGGAGATGGGGGTTTATGACGATGTTGTGTTGTGTGTGGAGATGGGGGTTTATGACGATGTTGTGTTGCGTGTGGAGATGGGGGTGTATGACGATGTTGTGTTGTGTGTGGAGATGGGGGTGTATGACGATGTTGTGTTGTGTGTGGAGATGGGGATGTATGACGATGTTGTGTTGTGTGTGGAGATGGGGGTTTATGATGATGTTGTGTTGTGTGTCGAGATGGGGGTTTATGACGATGTTGTGTTGTGTGTGGAGATGGGGGTTTATGATGATGTTGTGTTGTGTGTGGAGATGGGGGTGTATGACGATGTTGTGTTGTGTGTGGAGATGGGGGTTTATGACGATGTTGTGTTGTGTGTGGAGATGGGGGTGTATGACGATGTTGTGTTGTGTGTGGAGATGGGGGTTTATGACGATGTTGTGTTGTGTGGAGATGGGGGTTTATGGGGGTGTTGTGTTGTGTGTGGAGATGGGGGTGTATGACGATGTTGTGTTGTGTGTGGAGATGGGGGTTTATGACGATGTTGTGTTGTGTGTGGAGATGGGGGTTTATGGGGGTGTTGTGTTGTGTGTGGAGATGGGGGTGTATGACGATGTTGTGTTGTGTGTGGAGATGGGGGTGTATGACGATGTTGTGTTGTGTGTGGAGATGGGGGTGTATGACGATGTTGTGTTGTGTGTGGAGATGGGGGTTTATGATGATGTTGTGTTGTGTGTCGAGATGGGGGTTTATGACGATGTTGTGTTGTGTGTGGAGATGGGGGTTTATGACGATGTTGTGTTGTGTGTGGAGATGGGGGTGTATGACGATGTTGTGTTGTGTGTGGAGATGGGGGTTTATGACGATGTTGTGTTGTGTGTGGAGATGGGGGTGTATGGCTGTGTTGTGTTGCGTGTGGAGATGGGGTTTATGACGATGTTGTGTTGTGTGTGGAGATGGGGGTGTATGATGATGTTGTGTTGTGTGTGGAGATGGGGGTTTATGACGATGTTGTGTTGTGTGTGGAGATGGGGGTTTATGACGATGTTGTGTTGCGTGTGGAGATGGGGGTTTATGGTTGTGTTGTGTGTGGAGATGGGGGTGTATGACGATGTTGTGTTGTGTGTGGAGATGGGGGTTTATGACGATGTTGTGTTGTGTGTGTAGATGGGGGTTTTGTCTGTGTTGTGTTGTGTGTGGAGATGGGGGTTTATGACGATGTTGTGTTGTGTGTGGAGATGGGGGTGTATGACGATGTTGTGTTGTGTGTCGAGATGGGGATGTATGACGATGTTGTGTTGTGTGTGGAGATGGGGGTGTATGACGATGTTGTGTTGTGTGTGGAGATGGGGGTGTATGATGATGTTGTGTTGTGTGTGGAGATGGGGGTGTATGACGATGTCGTGTTGTGTGTGGAGATGGGGGTGTATGACGATGTTGTGTTGTGTGTGGAGATGGGGGTGTATGACGATGTTGTGTTGTGTGTGGAGATGGGGATGTATGACGATGTTGTGTTGCGTGTGGAGATGGGGGTTTATGATGATGTTGTGTTGCGTGTGGAGATGGGGGTGTATGACGATGTTGTGTTGTGCGTGGAGATGGGGGTTTATGACGATGTTGTGTTGCGTGTGGAGATGGGGGTTTATGACGATGTTGTGTTGTGTGTGGAGATGGGGGTGTATGACGATGTTGTGTTGTGTGTGGAGATGGGGTTTATGGGGGTGTTGTGTTGCGTGTGGAGATGGGGGTTTATGACGATGTTGTGTTGTGTGTGGAGATGGGGGTGTATGACGATGTTGTGTTGTGTGTGGAGATGGGGGTTTATGGGGGTGTTGTGTTGTGCGTGGAGATGGGGGTTTATGACGATGTTGTGTTGCGTGTGGAGATGGGGGTTTATGACGGTGTTGTGTTGTGTGTGGAGATGGGGGTGTATGACGATGTTGTGTTGTGTGTGGAGATGGGGGTGTATGACGATGTGTTGTGTGTGGAGATGGGGGTGTATGACGATGTTGTGTTGTGTGTGGAGATGGGGGTTTATGACGATGTTGTGTTGTGTGTGGAGATGGGGGTGTATGACGATGTTGTGTTGTGTGTGGAGATGGGGGTGTATGACGATGTTGTGTTGTGTGTGGAGATGGGGGTTTATGATGATGTTGTGTTGTGTGTGGAGATGGGGGTTTATGGGGGTGTTGTGTTGCGTGTGGAGATGGGGGTGTATGACGATGTTGTGTTGTGTGTGGAGATGGGGGTGTATGACGATGTTGTGTTGTGTGTGGAGATGGGGGTTTATGGGGGTGTTGTGTTGTGTGTGGAGATGGGGGTGTATGACGATGTTGTGTTGTGTGTGGAGATGGGGGTTTATGGGGGTGTTGTGTTGCGTGTGGAGATGGGGGTGTATGACGATGTTGTGTTGTGTGTGGAGATGGGGGTGTATGACGATGTTGTGTTGTGTGTGGAGATGGGGGTGTATGACGATGTTGTGTTGTGTGTGGAGATGGGGGTTTATGGGGGTGTTGTGTTGTGTGTGGAGATGGGGGTGTATGACGATGTTGTGTTGCGTGTGGAGATGGGGGTTTATGGGGGTGTTGTGTTGCGTGTGGAGATGGGGGTTTATGGGGGTGTTGTGTTGCGTGTGGAGATGGGGGTTTATGGGGGTGTTGTGTTGTGTGTGGAGATGGGGGTGTATGAAGATGTTGTGTTGTGTGTGGAGATGGGGGTGTATGACGATGTTGTGTTGTGTGTGGAGATGGGGGTGTATGACGATGTTGTGTTGTGTGTGGAGATGGGGGTTTATGATGATGTTGTGTTGTGTGTGGAGATGGGGGTTTATGACGATGTTGTGTTGTGTGTGGAGATGGGGGTTTATGACGATGTTGTGTTGTGTGTGGAGATGGGGGTTTATGGGGGTGTTGTGTGTGGAGATGGGGATGTATGATGATGTTGTGTTGTGTGTGGAGATGGGGGTGTATGACGATGTTGTGTTGTGTGTGGAGATGGGGATGTATGACGATGTTGTGTTGTGTGTGGAGATGGGGGTTTATGGTTGTGTTGTGTTGTGTGTGGAGATGGGGGTTTATGGGGGTGTTGTGTTGTGTGTGGAGATGGGGGTGTATGAAGATGTTGTGTTGTGTGTGGAGATGGGGGTGTATGACGATGTTGTGTTGTGTGTGGAGATGGGGGTGTATGACGATGTGTTGTGTGTGGAGATGGGGGTTTATGACGATGTTGTGTTGTGTGTGGAGATGGGGGTGTATGACGATGTTGTGTTGTGTGTGGAGATGGGGGTGTATGACGATGTTGTGTTGTGTGTGGAGATGGGGGTGTATGACGATGTTGTGTTGCGTGTGGAGATGGGGGTTTATGACGATGTTGTGTTGTGTGTGGAGATGGGGGTGTATGACGATGTTGTGTTGCGTGTGGAGATGGGGGTTTATGACGATGTTGTGTTGTGTGTGGAGATGGGGGAGTATGACGATGTTGTGTTGTGTGTGGAGATGGGGGTGTATGACGATGTTGTGTTGTGTGTGGAGATGGGGGTTTATGGGGGTGTTGTGTTGTGTGTGGAGATGGGTGTGTATGACGATGTTGTGTTGCGTGTGGAGATGGGGGTTTATGGGGGTGTTGTGTTGTGTGTGGAGATGGGGGTTTATGGGGGTGTTGTGTTGTGTGTGGAGATGGGGGTGTATGACGATGTTGTGTTGCGTGTGGAGATGGGGGTGTATGACGATGTTGTGTTGTGTGTGGTGATGGGGGAGTATGACGATGTTGTGTTGTGTGTGGAGATGGGGGAGTATGACGATGTTGTGTTGTGTGTGGAGATGGGGGTGTATGACGATGTTGTGTTGTGTGTGGAGATGGGGGTTTATGACGATGTTGTGTTGTGTGTGGAGATGGGGGTTTATGACGATGTTGTGTTGTGTGTGGAGATGGGGGAGTATGACGATGTTGTGTTGTGTGTGGAGATGGGGGTGTATGACGATGTTGTGTTGTGTGTGGAGATGGGGGTGTATGACGATGTTGTGTTGTGTGTGGAGATGGGGGTGTATGATGATGTTGTGTTGTGTGTGGAGATGGGGGTGTATGACGATGTTGTGTTGTGTGTGGAGATGGGGGTGTATGACGATGTTGTGTTGTGTGTGGAGATGGGGGTGTATGATGATGTTGTGTTGTGTGTGGAGATGGGGGTGTATGACGATGTTGTGTTGTGTGTGGAGATGGGGGTGTATGACGATGTTGTGTTGTGTGTGGAGATGGGGGTGTATGATGATGTTGTGTTGTGTGTGGAGATGGGGATGTATGACGATGTTGTGTTGTGTGTGGAGATGGGGGTTTATGGGGGTGTTGTGTTGTGTGTGGAGATGGGGGTTTATGACGATGTTGTGTTGCGTGTGGAGATGGGGGTGTATGGCCGTGTTGTGTTGTGTGTGGAGATGGGGGTTTATGGGGGTGTTGTGTTGTGTGTGGAGATGGGGGTGTATGACGATGTTGTGTTGTGTGTGGAGATGGGGGTTTATGACGATGTTGTGTTGTGTGTGGAGATGGGGGTTTATGACGATGTTGTGTTGTGTGTGGAGATGGGGGTGTATGACGATGTTGTGTTGTGTGTGGAGATGGGGGTTTATGACGATGTTGTGTTGTGTGTGGAGATGGGGATGTATGACGATGTTGTGTTGTGTGTGGAGATGGGGGTGTATGGCTGTGTTGTGTTGTGTGTGGAGATGGGGGTGTATGACAATGTTGTGTTGCGTGTGGAGATGGGGGTTTATGAAGATGTTGTGTTGTGTGTGGAGATGGGGGTGTATGACGATGTTGTGTTGTGTGTGGAGATGGGGGTTTATGACGATGTTGTGTTGTGTGTGGAGATGGGGGTGTATGGCTGTGTTGTGTTGTGTGTGGAGATGGGGGTGTATGGCCGTGTTGTGTTGTGTGTGGAGATGGGGGTGTATGACGATGTTGTGTTGTGTGTGGAGATGGGGGTTTATGACGATGTTGTGTTGTGTGTGGAGATGGGGGTGTATGACGATGTTGTGTTGTGTGTGGAGATGGGGGTGTATGGCCGTGTTGTGTTGTGTGTGGAGATGGGGGTTTATGACGATGTTGTGTTGTGTGTGGAGATGGGGATGTATGACGATGTTGTGTTGTGTGTGGAGATGGGGGTGTATGACGATGTTGTGTTGTGTGTGGAGATGGGGGTTTATGATGGTGTTGTGTTGTGTGTGGAGATGGGGGTGTATGGCCGTGTTGTGTTGTGTGTGGAGATGGGGGTTTATGACGATGTTGTGTTGTGTGTGGAGATGGGGGTGTATGGCCGTGTTGTGTTGTGTGTGGAGATGGGGGTGTATGGCCGTGTTGTGTTGTGTGTGGAGATGGGGGTTTATGATGGTGTTGTGTTGTGTGTGGAGATGGGGGTGTATGGCCGTGTTGTGTTGTGTGTGGAGATGGGGGTGTATGGCCGTGTTGTGTTGTGTGTGGAGATGGGGGTTTATGACGATGTTGTGTTGTGTGTGGAGATGGGGGTGTATGGCCGTGTTGTGTTGTGTGTGGAGATGGGGGTGTATGATGATGTTGTGTTGTGTGTGGAGATGGGGGTGTATGGCCGTGTTGTGTTGTGTGTGGAGATGGGGGTGTATGACGATGTTGTGTTGTGTGTGGAGATGGGGGTGTATGGCCGTGTTGTGTTGTGTGTGGAGATGGGGGTGTATGATGATGTTGTGTTGTGTGTGGAGATGGGGGTTTATGACGATGTTGTGTTGCGTGTGGAGATGGGGGTGTATGGCCGTGTTGTGTTGTGTGTGGAGATGGGGATGTATGACGATGTTGTGTTGTGTGTGGAGATGGGGGTTTATGACGATGTTGTGTTGTGTGTGGAGATGGGGATGTATGACGATGTTGTGTTGTGTGTGGAGATGGGGGTTTATGACGATGTTGTGTTGCGTGTGGAGATGGGGGTGTATGGCCGTGTTGTGTTGTGTGTGGAGATGGGGGTGTATGACGATGTTGTGTTGCGTGTGGAGATGGGGGTGTATGACGATGTTGTGTTGTGTGTGGAGATGGGGGTTTATGACGATGTTGTGTTGTGTGTGGAGATGGGGGTGTATGACGATGTTGTGTTGTGTGTGGAGATGGGGTGTATGACGATGTTGTGTTGCGTGTGGAGATGGGGGTTTATGGTTGTGTTGTGTTGTGTGTGGAGATGGGGGTGTATGACGATGTTGTGTTGTGTGTGGAGATGGGGGTTTATGACGATGTTGTGTTGTGTGTGGAGATGGGGGTGTATGACGATGTTGTGTTGTGTGTGGAGATGGGGGTGTATGACGATGTTGTGTTGTGTGTGGAGATGGGGGTGTATGACGATGTTGTGTTGTGTGTGGAGATGGGGGTGTATGACGATGTTGTGTTGTGTGTGGAGATGGGGTTTTATGGGGGTGTTGTGTTGTGTGTGGAGATGGGGGTTTATGGCTGTGTTGTGTTGTGTGTGGAGATGGGGTTTTATGGCTGTGTTGTGTTGTGTGTGGAGATGGGGGTGTATGACGATGTTGTGTTGTGTGTGGAGATGGGGGTTTATGACGATGTTGTGTTGTGTGTGGAGATGGGGGTGTATGACGATGTTGTGTTGTGTGTGGAGATGGGGGTGTATGACGATGTTGTGTTGTGTGTGGAGATGGGGGTGTATGACGATGTTGTGTTGTGTGTGGAGATGGGGGTTTATGGGGGTGTTGTGTGTGGAGATGGGGGTGTATGACGATGTTGTGTTGTGTGTGGAGATGGGGGTTTATGACGATGTTGTGTTGTGTGTGGAGATGGGGGTTTATGGGGGTGTTGTGTTGTGTGTGGAGATGGGGGTTTATGACGATGTTGTGTTGTGTGTGGAGATGGGGGTTTATGACGATGTTGTGTTGTGTGTGGAGATGGGGGTTTATGGGGGTGTTGTGTGTGGAGATGGGGGTGTATGACGATGTTGTGTTGCGTGTGGAGATGGGGGTGTATGACGATGTTGTGTTGTGTGTCGAGATGGGGGTGTATGACGATGTTGTGTTGTGTGGAGATGGGGGTTTATGACGATGTTGTGTTGTGTGTGGAGATGGGGGTGTATGACGATGTTGTGTTGTGTGTGGAGATGGGGGTGTATGATGATGTTGTGTTGTGTGGAGATGGGGGTGTATGACGATGTTGTGTTGCGTGTGGAGATGGGGGTGTATGACGATGTTGTGTTGTGTGTGGAGATGGGGGTTTATGACGATGTTGTGTTGTGTGTGGAGATGGGGTTTTATGGCTGTGTTGTGTTGTGTGTGGAGATGGGGGTGTATGACGATGTTGTGTTGTGTGTGGAGATGGGGGTTTTATGGCTGTGTTGTGTTGTGTGTGTAGATGGGGGTTTATGACGATGTTGTGTTGTGTGTGGAGATGGGGGTTTTATGGGGGTGTTGTGTTGTGTGTGGAGATGGGGGTGTATGACGATGTTGTGTTGTGTGTGGAGATGGGGGTGTATGATGATGTTGTGTTGTGTGTGGAGATGGGGGTGTATGACGATGTTGTGTTGTGTGTGGAGATGGGGGTTTATGACGATGTTGTGTTGTGTGTGGAGATGGGGGTTTATGGGGGTGTTGTGTTGTGTGTGGAGATGGGGGTTTATGACGATGTTGTGTTGTGTGTGGAGATGGGGGTTTATGACGATGTTGTGTTGTGTGTGGAGATGGGGGTTTATGACGATGTTGTGTTGTGTGTGGAGATGGGGGTGTATGACGATGTTGTGTTGTGTGTGGAGATGGGGGGTGTATGATGATGTTGTGTTGTGTGGAGATGGGGGTGTATGACGATGTTGTGTTGCGTGTGGAGATGGGGGTGTATGACGATGTTGTGTTGTGTGTGGAGATGGGGGTTTATGACGATGTTGTGTTGTGTGTGGAGATGGGGTTTTATGGCTGTGTTGTGTTGTGTGTGGAGATGGGGGTGTATGACGATGTTGTGTTGTGTGTGGAGATGGGGGTTTTATGGCTGTGTTGTGTTGTGTGTGTAGATGGGGGTTTATGACGATGTTGTGTTGTGTGTGGAGATGGGGGTTTTATGGGGGTGTTGTGTTGTGTGTGGAGATGGGGGTTTATGACGATGTTGTGTTGTGTGTGTAGATGGGGGTTTATGGGGGTGTTGTGTTGTGTGTGGAGATGGGGGTTTATGACGATGTTGTGTTGTGTGTGGAGATGGGGGTGTATGACGATGTTGTGTTGTGTGTGGAGATGGGGGTTTATGACGATGTTGTGTTGTGTGTGGAGATGGGGGTTTATGACGATGTTGTGTTGTGTGTGGAGATGGGGGTTTATGGGGGTGTTGTGTTGTGTGTGGAGATGGGGGTTTATGATGATGTTGTGTTGTGTGTGGAGATGGGGGTGTATGACGATGTTGTGTTGTGTGTGGCGATGGGGGTGTATGACAATGTTGTGTTGCGTGTGGAGATGGGGGTTTATGATGATGTTGTGTTGCGTGTGGAGATGGGGGTGTATGATGATGTTGTGTTGTGTGTGGAGATGGGGGTGTATGACGATGTTGTGTTGTGTGTGGCGATGGGGGTGTATGACGATGTTGTGTTGTGTGTGGAGATGGGGGTTTATGGGGGTGTTGTGTTGTGTGTGGAGATGGGGGTTTATGACGATGTTGTGTTGTGTGTGGAGATGGGGTTTTATGGGGGTGTTGTGTTGTGTGTGGAGATGGGGGTTTATGGGGGTGTTGTGTTGTGTGTGGAGATGGGGGTTTATAACGATGTTGTGTTGTGTGTGGAGATGGGGGTTTATGACGATGTTGTGTTGTGTGTGGAGATGGGGGTGTATGACGATGTTGTGTTGTGTGTGGAGATGGGGGTTTATGACGATGTTGTGTTGTGTGTGGAGATGGGGGTGTATGACGATGTTGTGTTGTGTGTGGAGATGGGGGTTTATGACGATGTTGTGTTGTGTGTGGAGATGGGGGTTTATGACGATGTTGTGTTGTGTGTGGAGATGGGGGTGTATGATGATGTTGTGTTGCGTGTGGAGATGGGGGAGTATGACGATGTTGTGTTGTGTGTGGAGATGGGGGTTTATGGTTGTGTTGTGTGTGGAGATGGGGGTGTATGGGGGTGTTGTGTTGTGTGTGGAGATGGGGGTTTATGACGATGTTGTGTTGCGTGTGGAGATGGGGGTGTATGGGGGTGTTGTGTTGTGTGTGGAGATGGGGGTTTATGACGATGTTGTGTTGTGTGTGGAGATGGGGGTTTATGGGGGTGTTGTGTTGTGTGTGGAGATGGGGGTTTATGACGATATTGTGTTGCGTGTGGAGATGGGGGTTTATGACGATGTTGTGTTGTGTGTGGAGATGGGGGTGTATGACGATGTTGTGTTGTGTGTGGAGATGGGGGTGTATGGGGGTGTTGTGCTGTGTGTGGAGATGGGGGTTTATGGGGGTGTTGTGTTGTGTGTGGAGATGGGGGTTTATGGGGGTGTTGTGTTGTGTGTGGAGATGGGGGTTTATGACGATGTTGTGTTGTGTGTGGAGATGGGGGTTTATGGCTGTGTTGTGTTGTGTGTGGAGATGGGGGTTTATGGGGGTGTTGTGTTGTGTGTGGAGATGGGGGTTTATGACGATGTTGTGTTGTGTGTGGAGATGGGGGTGTATGACGATGTTGTGTTGTGTGTGGAGATGGGGGTGTATGACGATGTTGTGTTGTGTGTGGAGATGGCGGTTTATGACGATGTTGTGTTGTGTGTGGAGATGGGGGTGTATGACGATGTTGTGTTGCGTGTGGAGATGGGGGTGTATGACGATGTTGTGTTGTGTGTGGAGATGGGGGTGTATGGGGGTGTTGTGTTGTGTGTGGAGATGGGGGTTTATGGGGGTGTTGTGTTGTGTGTGGAGATGGGGGTTTATGGGGGTGTTGTGTTGTGTGTGGAGATGGGGGTGTATGACGATGTTGTGTTGCGTGTGGAGATGGGGGTTTATGACGATGTTGTGTTGTGTGTGGAGATGGGGGTGTATGGCTGTGTTGTGTTGCGTGTGGAGATGGGGGTGTATGACGATGTTGTGTTGTGTGGAGATGGGGGTTTATGACGATGTTGTGTTGTGTGGAGATGGGGGTTTATGATGATGTTGTGTTGTATGTGGAGATGGGGGTTTATGGGGGTGTTGTGTTGTGTGTGGAGATGGGGGTTTATGACGATGTTGTGTTGTGTGTGGAGATGGGGGTGTATGAAGATGTTGTGTTGTGTGTGGAGATGGGGGTGTATGACGATGTTGTGTTGCGTGTGGAGATGGGGGTTTATGACGATGTTGTGTTGTGTGTGGAGATGGGGGTGTATGAAGATGTTGTGTTGTGTGTGGAGATGGGGGTGTATGACGATGTTGTGTTGCGTGTGGAGATGGGGGTGTATGACGATGTTGTGTTGTGTGTGGAGATGGGGGTTTATGACGATGTTGTGTTGTGTGTGGAGATGGGGGTGTATGACGATGTTGTGTTGTGTGTGGAGATGGGGGTGTATGACGATGTTGTGTTGTGTGTGGAGATGGGGGTGTATGACGATGTTGTGTTGTGTGTGGAGATGGGGGTTTATGACGATGTTGTGTTGTGTGTGGAGATGGGGGTTTATGATGATGTTGTGTTGTGTGTGGAGATGGGGGTTTATGACAATGTTGTGTTGTGTGTGGAGATGGGGGTGTATGGGGGTGTTGTGTTGTGTGTGGAGATGGGGGTGTATGACGATGTTGTGTTGTGTGTGGAGATGGGGGTGTATGGCTGTGTTGTGTTGCGTGTGGAGATGGGGGTGTATGACGATGTTGTGTTGTGTGTGGAGATGGGGGTTTATGACGATGTTGTGTTGTGTGTGGAGATGGGGGAGTATGACAATGTTGTGTTGTGTGTGGAGATGGGGGTGTATGGCTGTGTTGTGTTGCGTGTGGAGATGGGGGTTTATGACGATGTTGTGTTGTGTGTGGAGATGGGGGTGTATGATGATGTTGTGTTGTGTGGAGATGGGGGTTTATGACGATGTTGTGTTGTGTGTGGAGATGGGGGTTTATGACGATGTTGTGTTGTGTGTGGAGATGGGGGTGTATGATGATGTTGTGTTGTGTGGAGATGGGGGTTTATGACGATGTTGTGTTGTGTGTGGAGATGGGGGTGTATGGGGGTGTTGTGTTGTGTGTGGAGATGGGGGTTTATGACGATGTTGTGTTGTGTGTGGAGATGGGGGTTTATGGGGGTGTTGTGTTGTGTGGAGATGGGGGTTTATGACGATGTTGTGTTGTGTGTGGAGATGGGGGTTTATGACGATGTTGTGTTGTGTGTGGAGATGGGGGTTTATGACGATGTTGTGTTGTGTGTGGAGATGGGGGTTTATGACGATGTTGTGTTGTGTGTGGAGATGGGGGTGTATGGGGGTGTTGTGTTGTGTGTGGAGATGGGGGTGTATGACGATGTTGTGTTGTGTGTGGAGATGGGGGTGTATGACGATGTTGTGTTGTGTGTGGAGATGGGGGTGTATGACGATGTTGTGTTGTGTGTGGAGATGGGGGTGTATGACGATGTTGTGTTGTGTGTGGAGATGGGGGTTTATGGGGGTGTTGTGTTGTGTGTGGAGATGGGGGTGTATGACGATGTTGTGTTGTGTGTGGAGATGGGGGTGTATGACGATGTTGTGTTGTGTGTGGAGATGGGGGTTTATGATGATGTTGTGTTGTGTGTGGAGATGGGGGTGTATGGGGGTGTTGTGTTGTGTGTGGAGATGGGGGTGTATGACGATGTTGTGTTGTGTGTGGAGATGGGGGTGTATGACGATGTTGTGTTGTGTGTGGAGATGGGGGTTTATGACGATGTTGTGTTGTGTGTGGAGATGGGGGTGTATGGGGGTGTTGTGTTGTGTGTGGAGATGGGGGTGTATGACGATGTTGTGTTGTGTGTGGAGATGGGGGTGTATGACGATGTTGTGTTGTGTGTGGAGATGGGGGTTTATGACGATGTTGTGTTGTGTGTGGAGATGGGGGTGTATGACGATGTTGTGTTGTGTGTGGAGATGGGGGTGTATGACGATGTTGTGTTGTGTGTGGAGATGGGGGTTTATGACGATGTTGTGTTGTGTGTGGAGATGGGGGTTTATGACGATGTTGTGTTGTGTGTGGAGATGGGGGTTTATGACGATGTTGTGTTGTGTGTGGAGATGGGGGTGTATGGGGGTGTTGTGTTGTGTGTGGAGATGGGGGTTTATGACGATGTTGTGTTGTGTGTGGAGATGGGGGTGTATGACGATGTTGTGTTGTGTGTGGAGATGGGGGTGTATGACAATGTTGTGTTGCGTGTGGAGATGGGGGTTTATGACAATGTTGTGTTGCGTGTGGAGATGGGGGTGTATGACGATGTTGTGTTGTGTGTGGAGATGGGGGTTTATGATGATGTTGTGTTGTGTGTGGAGATGGGGGTGTATGACGATGTTGTGTTGTGTGTGGAGATGGGGGTGTATGACGATGTTGTGTTGTGTGTGGAGATGGGGGTGTATGACGATGTTGTGTTGTGTGTGGAGATGGGGGTTTATGACGATGTTGTGTTGCGTGTGGAGATGGGGGTTTATGACGATGTTGTGTTGCGTGTGGAGATGGGGGTGTATGACGATGTTGTGTTGTGTGTGGAGATGGGGGTGTATGACGATGTTGTGTTGTGTGTGGAGATGGGGGTGTATGACGATGTTGTGTTGTGTGTGGAGATGGGGGTGTATGACGATGTTGTGTTGTGTGTGGAGATGGGGGTGTATGACGATGTTGTGTTGTGTGTGGAGATGGGGGTGTATGACGATGTTGTGTTGTGTGTGGAGATGGGGGTTTATGACGATGTTGTGTTGTGTGTGGAGATGGGGGAGTATGACGATGTTGTGTTGTGTGTGGAGATGGGGGTGTATGGCCGTGTTGTGTGTGTAGATGGGGGTGTATGGCCGTGTTGTGTGTGGAGATGGGGGTTTATGGGGGTGTTGTGTTGTGTGTGGAGATGGGGGTGTATGACGATGTTGTGTTGTGTGTGGAGATGGGGGTTTATGGCTGTGTTGTGTTGTGTGTGGAGATGGGGGTTTATGGGGGTGTTGTGTTGTGTGTGGAGATGGGGGTTTATGACGATGTTGTGTTGTGTGTGGAGATGGGGGTGTATGACGATGTTGTGTTGTGTGTGGAGATGGGGGTGTATGACGATGTTGTGTTGTGTGTGGAGATGGGGGTTTATGACGATGTTGTGTTGTGTGTGGAGATGGGGGTTTATGACGATGTTGTGTGTGGAGATGGGGGTTTTATGGGGGTGTTGTGTTGTGTGTGGAGATGGGGGTTTATGGGGGTGTTGTGTTGTGTGTGGAGATGGGGGTTTATGACGATGTTGTGTTGTGTGTGGAGATGGGGGTGTATGGCTGTGTTGTGTTGTGTGTGGAGATGGGGGTGTATGAAGATGTTGTGTTGCGTGTGGAGATGGGGGTGTATGACGATGTTGTGTTGTGTGTGGAGATGGGGGTGTATGACGATGTTGTGTTGTGTGTGGAGATGGGGGTTTATGGCGATGTTGTGTTGTGTGTGGAGATGGGGGTGTATGACGATGTTGTGTTGTGTGTGGAGATGGGGGTGTATGACGATGTTGTGTTGTGTGTGGAGATGGGGGTTTATGGGGGTGTTGTGTTGTGTGTGGAGATGGGGGTTTATGGGGGTGTTGTGTTGTGTGTGGAGATGGGGGTTTATGACGATGTTGTGTTGTGTGTGGAGATGGGGGTGTATGGCTGTGTTGTGTTGTGTGTGGAGATGGGGGTGTATGAAGATGTGTTGCGTGTGGAGATGGGGGTGTATGACGATGTTGTGTTGTGTGTGGAGATGGGGGTTTATGGGGGTGTTGTGTTGTGTGTGGAGATGGGGGTGTATGAAGATGTTGTGTTGTGTGTGGAGATGGGGGTGTATGGCTGTGTTGTGTTGTGTGTGGAGATGGGGGTGTATGAAGATGTTGTGTTGCGTGTGGAGATGGGGGTGTATGACGATGTTGTGTTGTGTGTGGAGATGGGGGTGTATGACGATGTTGTGTTGTGTGTGGAGATGGGGGTTTATGGGGGTGTTGTGTTGTGTGTGGAGATGGGGGTTTATGGGGGTATTGTGTGTGGAGATGGGGGTTTATGACGATGTTGTGTTGTGTGTGGAGATGGGGGTGTATGAAGATGTTGTGTTGTGTGTGGAGATGGGGGTTTATGACGATGTTGTGTTGTGTGTGGAGATGGGGGTTTATGGGGGTGTTGTGTTGTGTGTGGAGATGGGGGTTTATGACGATGTTGTGTTGTGTGTGGAGATGGGGGTGTATGGGGGTGTTGTGTTGTGTGTGGAGATGGGGGTGTATGGCCGTGTTGTGTTGTGTGTGGAGATGGGGGTGTATGACGATGTTGTGTTGTGTGTGGAGATGGGGGTGTATGACGATGTTGTGTTGTGTGTGGAGATGGGGGTGTATGAAGATGTTGTGTTGCGTGTGGAGATGGGGGTGTATGACGATGTTGTGTTGTGTGTGGAGATGGGGGTGTATGACGATGTTGTGTTGTGTGTGGAGATGGGGGTTTATGGGGGTGTTGTGTTGTGTGTGGAGATGGGGGTTTATGACGATGTTGTGTTGTGTGTGGAGATGGGGGTTTATGACGATGTTGTGTTGTGTGTGGAGATGGGGGTGTATGGCTGTGTTGTGTTGTGTGTGGAGATGGGGGTGTATGAAGATGTTGTGTTGCGTGTGGAGATGGGGGTGTATGACGATGTTGTGTTGTGTGTGGAGATGGGGGTTTATGGGGGTGTTGTGTTGTGTGTGGAGATGGGGGTGTATGAAGATGTTGTGTTGTGTGTGGAGATGGGGGTGTATGGCTGTGTTGTGTTGTGTGTGGAGATGGGGGTGTATGAAGATGTTGTGTTGCGTGTGGAGATGGGGGTGTATGACGATGTTGTGTTGTGTGTGGAGATGGGGGTGTATGACGATGTTGTGTTGTGTGTGGAGATGGGGGTTTATGACGATGTTGTGTTGTGTGTGGAGATGGGGGTTTATGGGGGTGTTGTGTTGTGTGTGGAGATGGGGGTGTATGAAGATGTTGTGTTGCGTGTGGAGATGGGGGTGTATGACGATGTTGTGTTGTGTGTGGAGATGGGGTGTATGACGATGTTGTGTTGTGTGTGGAGATGGGGGTGTATGACGATGTTGTGTTGTGTGTGGAGATGGGGGTGTATGACGATGTTGTGTTGCGTGTGGAGATGGGGGTTTATGGGGGTGTTGTGTTGCGTGTGGAGATGGGGGTGTATGGCCGTGTTGTGTTGTGTGTGGAGATGGGGGTGTATGACGATGTTGTGTTGTGTGTGGAGATGGGGGTGTATGACGATGTTGTGTTGCGTGTGGAGATGGGGGTTTATGACGATGTTGTGTTGTGTGTGGAGATGGGGGTGTATGACGATGTTGTGTTGTGTGTGGAGATGGGGGTTTATGACGATGTTGTGTTGTGTGTGGAGATGGGGGTGTATGACGATGTTGTGTTGTGTGTGGAGATGGGGGTTTATGATGGTGTTGTGTTGTGTGTGGAGATGGGGGTTTATGATGATGTTGTGTTGTGTGTGGAGATGGGGGTGTATGACGATGTTGTGTTGCGTGTGGAGATGGGGGTGTATGACGATGTTGTGTTGTGTGTGGAGATGGGGGTGTATGGCCGTGTTGTGTTGTGGGTGGAGATGGGGGTGTATGACGATGTTGTGTTGTGTGTGGAGATGGGGGTGTATGACGATGTTGTGTTGTGTGTGGAGATGGGGGTGTATGACGATGTTGTGTTGTGTGTGGAGATGGGGGTTTATGGGGGTGTTGTGTTGTGTGTGGAGATGGGGGTGTATGACGATGTTGTGTTGCGTGTGGAGATGGGGGTGTATGGCCGTGTTGTGTTGTGTGTGGAGATGGGGGTTTATGATGATGTTGTGTTGTGTGTGGAGATGGGGGTGTATGGCCGTGTTGTGTTGTGTGTGGAGATGGGGGTGTATGACGATGTTGTGTTGTGTGTGGAGATGGGGGTTTATGAAGATGTTGTGTTGTGTGTGGAGATGGGGGTGTATGACGATGTTGTGTTGCGTGTGGAGATGGGGGTGTATGACGATGTTGTGTTGTGTGTGGAGATGGGGGTGTATGACGATGTTGTGTTGTGTGTGGAGATGGGGGTTTATGGGGGTGTTGTGTTGTGTGTGGAGATGGGGGTGTATGACGATGTTGTGTTGCGTGTGGAGATGGGGGTGTATGACGATGTTGTGTTGTGTGTGGAGATGGGGGTGTATGACGATGTTGTGTTGCGTGTGGAGATGGGGGTTTATGACGATGTTGTGTTGTGTGTGGAGATGGGGGTTTATGACGATGTTGTGTTGCGTGTGGAGATGGGGGTGTATGACGATGTTGTGTTGTGTGTGTAGATGGGGGTTTATGGTTGTGTTGTGTGTGGAGATGGGGGTGTATGACGATGTTGTGTTGTGTGTGGAGATGGGGGTGTATGACGATGTTGTGTTGTGTGGAGATGGGGGTTTATGACGATGTTGTGTTGTGTGTGGAGATGGGGGTGTATGAAGATGTTGTGTTGCGTGTGTAGATGGGGGTTTATGACGATGTTGTGTTGCGTGTGGAGATGGGGGTGTATGACGATGTTGTGTTGCGTGTGGAGATGGGGGTGTATGACGATGTTGTGTTGTGTGTGGAGATGGGGGTGTATGGCCGTGTTGTGTTGTGTGTGGAGATGGGGGTGTATGACGATGTTGTGTTGTGTGTGGAGATGGGGGTTTATGAAGATGTTGTGTTGTGTGTGGAGATGGGGGTGTATGACGATGTTGTGTTGCGTGTGGAGATGGGGGTGTATGACGATGTTGTGTTGTGTGTGGAGATGGGGGTGTATGACGATGTTGTGTTGTGTGTGGAGATGGGGGTTTATGGGGGTGTTGTGTTGTGTGTGGAGATGGGGGTGTATGACGATGTTGTGTTGCGTGTGGAGATGGGGGTGTATGACGATGTTGTGTTGTGTGTGGAGATGGGGGTGTATGACGATGTTGTGTTGCGTGTGGAGATGGGGGTTTATGACGATGTTGTGTTGTGTGTGGAGATGGGGGTTTATGACGATGTTGTGTTGTGTGTGGAGATGGGGGTTTATGACGATGTTGTGTTGCGTGTGGAGATGGGGGTGTATGACGATGTTGTGTTGTGTGTGTAGATGGGGGTTTATGGTTGTGTTGTGTGTGGAGATGGGGGTGTATGACGATGTTGTGTTGTGTGTGGAGATGGGGGTGTATGACGATGTTGTGTTGTGTGGAGATGGGGGTTTATGACGATGTTGTGTTGTGTGTGGAGATGGGGGTGTATGAAGATGTTGTGTTGCGTGTGTAGATGGGGGTTTATGACGATGTTGTGTTGCGTGTGGAGATGGGGGTGTATGACGATGTTGTGTTGCGTGTGGAGATGGGGGTGTATGACGATGTTGTGTTGTGTGTGGAGATGGGGGTGTATGACGATGTTGTGTTGTGTGTGGAGATGGGGGTGTATGAAGATGTTGTGTTGCGTGTGTAGATGGGGGTTTATGACGATGTTGTGTTGTGTGTGGAGATGGGGGTGTATGACGATGTTGTGTTGTGTGTGGAGATGGGGGTGTATGACGATGTTGTGTTGTGTGTGGAGATGGGGGTGTATGATGATGTTGTGTTGCGTGTGGAGATGGGGGTTTATGACGATGTTGTGTTGTGTGTGGAGATGGGGGTGTATGATGATGTTGTGTTGTGTGTGGAGATGGGGGTTTATGACGATGTTGTGTTGTGTGTGGAGATGGGGGTGTATGAAGATGTTGTGTTGCGTGTGTAGATGGGGGTTTATGACGATGTTGTGTTGTGTGTGGAGATGGGGGTGTATGATGATGTTGTGTTGTGTGTGGAGATGGGGGTGTATGACGATGTTGTGTTGTGTGTGGAGATGGGGGTTTATGACGATGTTGTGTTGCGTGTGGAGATGGGGGTTTATGGTTGTGTTGTGTGTGGAGATGGGGGTTTATGACGATGTTGTGTTGTGGGTGGAGATGGGGGTTTATGACGATGTTGTGTTGCGTGTGGAGATGGGGGTGTATGACGATGTTGTGTTGTGTGTGGAGATGGGGGTTTATGACGATGTTGTGTTGTGGGTGGAGATGGGGGTTTATGACGATGTTGTGTTGTGTGTGGAGATGGGGGTTTATGGGGGTGTTGTGTTGTGTGTGGAGATGGGGGTTTATGATGGTGTTGTGTTGTGTGTGGAGATGGGGGTGTATGACGATGTTGTGTTGTGTGTGGAGATGGGGGTTTATGACGATGTTGTGTTGCGTGTGGAGATGGGGGTTTATGGTTGTGTTGTGTGTGGAGATGGGGGTGTATGACGATGTTGTGTTGTGTGTGGAGATGGGGGTTTATGGTTGTGTTGTGTGTGGAGATGGGGGTGTATGGCGATGTTGTGTTGTGTGTGGAGATGGGGGTTTATGGGGGTGTTGTGTTGTGTGTGGAGATGGGGGTGTATGACGATGTTGTGTTGTGTGTGGAGATGGGGGTTTATGGGGGTGTTGTGTTGTGTGTGGAGATGGGGGTTTATGACGATGTTGTGTTGTGTGTGGAGATGGGGGTTTATGACGATGTTGTGTTGTGTGTGGAGATGGGGGTTTATGGGGGTGTTGTGTTGTGTGTGTAGATGGGGGTGTATGACGATGTTGTGTTGTGTGTGGAGATGGGGGTTTATGACGATGTTGTGTTGTGTGTGTAGATGGGGGTGTATGGCGATGTTGTGTTGTGTGTGGAGATGGGGGTGTATGGCCGTGTTGTGTTGTGTGTGGAGATGGGGGTGTATGACGATGTTGTGTTGTGTGTGGAGATGGGGGTTTATGAAGATGTTGTGTTGTGTGTGGAGATGGGGGTGTATGACGATGTTGTGTTGCGTGTGGAGATGGGGGTGTATGACGATGTTGTGTTGTGTGTGGAGATGGGGGTGTATGACGATGTTGTGTTGTGTGTGGAGATGGGGGTTTATGGGGGTGTTGTGTTGTGTGTGGAGATGGGGGTGTATGACGATGTTGTGTTGCGTGTGGAGATGGGGGTGTATGACGATGTTGTGTTGTGTGTGGAGATGGGGGTGTATGACGATGTTGTGTTGCGTGTGGAGATGGGGGTTTATGACGATGTTGTGTTGTGTGTGGAGATGGGGGTTTATGACGATGTTGTGTTGCGTGTGGAGATGGGGGTGTATGACGATGTTGTGTTGTGTGTGTAGATGGGGGTTTATGGTTGTGTTGTGTGTGGAGATGGGGGTGTATGACGATGTTGTGTTGTGTGTGGAGATGGGGGTGTATGACGATGTTGTGTTGTGTGGAGATGGGGGTTTATGACGATGTTGTGTTGTGTGTGGAGATGGGGGTGTATGAAGATGTTGTGTTGCGTGTGTAGATGGGGGTTTATGACGATGTTGTGTTGCGTGTGGAGATGGGGGTGTATGACGATGTTGTGTTGCGTGTGGAGATGGGGGTGTATGACGATGTTGTGTTGTGTGTGGAGATGGGGGTGTATGGCCGTGTTGTGTTGTGTGTGGAGATGGGGGTGTATGACGATGTTGTGTTGTGTGTGGAGATGGGGGTTTATGAAGATGTTGTGTTGTGTGTGGAGATGGGGGTGTATGACGATGTTGTGTTGCGTGTGGAGATGGGGGTGTATGACGATGTTGTGTTGTGTGTGGAGATGGGGGTGTATGACGATGTTGTGTTGTGTGTGGAGATGGGGGTTTATGGGGGTGTTGTGTTGTGTGTGGAGATGGGGGTGTATGACGATGTTGTGTTGCGTGTGGAGATGGGGGTGTATGACGATGTTGTGTTGTGTGTGGAGATGGGGGTGTATGACGATGTTGTGTTGCGTGTGGAGATGGGGGTTTATGACGATGTTGTGTTGTGTGTGGAGATGGGGGTTTATGACGATGTTGTGTTGTGTGTGGAGATGGGGGTTTATGACGATGTTGTGTTGCGTGTGGAGATGGGGGTGTATGACGATGTTGTGTTGTGTGTGTAGATGGGGGTTTATGGTTGTGTTGTGTGTGGAGATGGGGGTGTATGACGATGTTGTGTTGTGTGTGGAGATGGGGGTGTATGACGATGTTGTGTTGTGTGGAGATGGGGGTTTATGACGATGTTGTGTTGTGTGTGGAGATGGGGGTGTATGAAGATGTTGTGTTGCGTGTGTAGATGGGGGTTTATGACGATGTTGTGTTGCGTGTGGAGATGGGGGTGTATGACGATGTTGTGTTGCGTGTGGAGATGGGGGTGTATGACGATGTTGTGTTGTGTGTGGAGATGGGGGTGTATGACGATGTTGTGTTGTGTGTGGAGATGGGGGTGTATGAAGATGTTGTGTTGCGTGTGTAGATGGGGGTTTATGACGATGTTGTGTTGTGTGTGGAGATGGGGGTGTATGACGATGTTGTGTTGTGTGTGGAGATGGGGGTGTATGACGATGTTGTGTTGTGTGTGGAGATGGGGGTGTATGATGATGTTGTGTTGCGTGTGGAGATGGGGGTTTATGACGATGTTGTGTTGTGTGTGGAGATGGGGGTGTATGATGATGTTGTGTTGTGTGTGGAGATGGGGGTTTATGACGATGTTGTGTTGTGTGTGGAGATGGGGGTGTATGAAGATGTTGTGTTGCGTGTGTAGATGGGGGTTTATGACGATGTTGTGTTGTGTGTGGAGATGGGGGTGTATGATGATGTTGTGTTGTGTGTGGAGATGGGGGTGTATGACGATGTTGTGTTGTGTGTGGAGATGGGGGTTTATGACGATGTTGTGTTGCGTGTGGAGATGGGGGTTTATGGTTGTGTTGTGTGTGGAGATGGGGGTTTATGACGATGTTGTGTTGTGGGTGGAGATGGGGGTTTATGACGATGTTGTGTTGCGTGTGGAGATGGGGGTGTATGACGATGTTGTGTTGTGTGTGGAGATGGGGGTTTATGACGATGTTGTGTTGTGGGTGGAGATGGGGGTTTATGACGATGTTGTGTTGTGTGTGGAGATGGGGGTTTATGGGGGTGTTGTGTTGTGTGTGGAGATGGGGGTTTATGATGGTGTTGTGTTGTGTGTGGAGATGGGGGTGTATGACGATGTTGTGTTGTGTGTGGAGATGGGGGTTTATGACGATGTTGTGTTGCGTGTGGAGATGGGGGTTTATGGTTGTGTTGTGTGTGGAGATGGGGGTGTATGACGATGTTGTGTTGTGTGTGGAGATGGGGGTTTATGGTTGTGTTGTGTGTGGAGATGGGGGTGTATGGCGATGTTGTGTTGTGTGTGGAGATGGGGGTTTATGGGGGTGTTGTGTTGTGTGTGGAGATGGGGGTGTATGACGATGTTGTGTTGTGTGTGGAGATGGGGGTTTATGGGGGTGTTGTGTTGTGTGTGGAGATGGGGGTTTATGACGATGTTGTGTTGTGTGTGGAGATGGGGGTTTATGACGATGTTGTGTTGTGTGTGGAGATGGGGGTTTATGGGGGTGTTGTGTTGTGTGTGTAGATGGGGGTGTATGACGATGTTGTGTTGTGTGTGGAGATGGGGGTTTATGACGATGTTGTGTTGTGTGTGTAGATGGGGGTGTATGGCGATGTTGTGTTGTGTGTGGAGATGGGGGTGTATGACGATGTTGTGTTGTGTGTGTAGATGGGGGTGTATGACGATGTTGTGTTGCGTGTGTAGATGGGGGTGTATGGCCGTGTTGTGTTGTGTGTGGAGATGGGGGTTTATGACGATGTTGTGTTGTGTGTGGAGATGGGGGTTTATGACGATGTTGTGTTGTGTGTGGAGATGGGGGTGTATGATGATGTTGTGTTGTGTGTGGAGATGGGGGTGTATGACGATGTTGTGTTGTGTGTGGAGATGGGGGTTTATGACGATGTTGTGTTGTGTGTGGAGATGGGGGTTTATGACGATGTTGTGTTGTGTGTGGAGATGGGGGTTTATGACGATGTTGTGTTGTGTGTGGAGATGGGGGTTTATGACGATGTTGTGTTGTGTGTGGAGATGGGGGTGTATGACGATGTTGTGTTGTGTGTGGAGATGGGGGTTTATGACGATGTTGTGTTGTGTGTGGAGATGGGGGTTTATGACGATGTTGTGTTGTGTGTGGAGATGGGGGTTTATGGGGGTGTTGTGTGTGGAGATGGGGGTGTATGACGATGTTGTGTTGTGTGTGGAGATGGGGGTGTATGACGATGTTGTGTTGCGTGTGTAGATGGGGGTGTATGGGGGTGTTGTGTTGTGTGTGGAGATGGGGGTGTATGACGATGTTGTGTTGTGTGTGGAGATGGGGGTGTATGACGATGTTGTGTTGTGTGTGGAGATGGGGGTTTATGGGGGTGTTGTGTTGTGTGTGGAGATGGGGGTGTATGACGATGTTGTGTTGTGTGTGGAGATGGGGGTGTATGGCCGTGTTGTGTTGTGTGTGGAGATGGGGGTTTATGACGATGTGTTGTGTGTGGAGATGGGGGTTTATGACGATGTTGTGTTGTGTGTGGAGATGGGGGTTTATGACGATGTTGTGTTGTGTGTGGAGATGGGGGTTTATGGGGGTGTTGTGTGTGGAGATGGGGGTTTATGACGATGTTGTGTTGTGTGTGGAGATGGGGGTGTATGACGATGTTGTGTTGTGTGTGGAGATGGGCGTTTATGGGGGTGTTGTGTGTGGAGATGGGGGTTTATGACGATGTTGTGTTGCGTGTGGAGATGGGGGTGTATGACGATGTTGTGTTGTGTGTGGAGATGGGGGTTTATGACGATGTTGTGTTGTGTGTGGAGATGGGGGTTTATGATGATGTTGTGTTGTGTGTGGAGATGGAGGTTTATGACGATGTTGTGTTGTGTGTGGAGATGGGGGTTTATGGGGGTGTTGTGTTGTGTGTGGAGATGGGGGTTTATGACGATGTTGTGTTGTGTGTGGAGATGGGGGTGTATGACGATGTTGTGTTGTGTGTGGAGATGGGGGTTTATGGGGGTGTTGTGTGTGGAGATGGGGGTGTATGACGATGTTGTGTTGTGTGTGGAGATGGGGGTGTATGACGATGTTGTGTTGTGTGTGGAGATGGGGGTGTATGACGATGTTGTGTTGTGTGTGGAGATGGGGGTGTATGACGATGTTGTGTTGTGTGTGGAGATGGGGGTTTATGACGATGTTGTGTTGTGTGTGGAGATGGGGGTTTATGGGGGTGTTGTGTTGTGTGTGGAGATGGGGGTGTATGACGATGTTGTGTTGTGTGTGGAGATGGGGGTTTATGACGATGTTGTGTTGTGTGTGGAGATGGGGGTTTATGGCTGTGTTGTGTTGTGTGTGGAGATGGGGGTTTATGGCTGTGTTGTGTTGTGTGTGGAGATGGGGGTGTATGACGATGTTGTGTTGTGTGTGGAGATGGGGGTTTATGGCTGTGTTGTGTTGTGTGTGGAGATGGGGGTGTATGACGATGTTGTGTTGCGTGTGGAGATGGGGGTGTATGGGGGTGTTGTGTTGTGTGTGGAGATGGGGGTTTATGGGGGTGTTGTGTGTGGAGATGGGGGTTTATGGGGGTGTTGTGTTGTGTGTGGAGATGGGGGTGTATGACGATGTTGTGTTGTGTGTGGAGATGGGGGTGTATGACGATGTTGTGTTGTGTGTGGAGATGGGGGTTTATGGGGGTATTGTGTGTGGAGATGGGGGTGTATGACGATGTTGTGTTGTGTGTGGAGATGGGGGTTTATGGGGGTGTTGTGTTGTGTGTGGAGATGGGGGTTTATGGTTGTGTTGTGTTGTGTGTGGAGATGGGGGTGTATGATGATGTTGTGTTGTGTGTGGAGATGGGGGTGTATGACGATGTTGTGTTGTGTGTGGAGATGGGGGTGTATGACGATGTTGTGTTGTGTGTGGAGATGGGGGTGTATGACGATGTTGTGTTGTGTGTGGAGATGGGGGTGTATGACGATGTTGTGTTGTGTGTGGAGATGGGGGTTTATGGGGGTGTTGTGTTGTGTGTGGAGATGGGGGTGTATGACGATGTTGTGTTGTGTGTGGAGATGGGGGTTTATGGGGGTGTTGTGTTGCGTGTGGAGATGGGGTTTTATGGGGGTGTTGTGTTGCGTGTGGAGATGGGGGTTTATGACGATGTTGTGTTGTGTGTGGAGATGGGGGTTTATGGGGGTGTTGTGTTGTGTGTGGAGATGGGGGTTTATGGGGGTGTTGTGTGTGGAGATGGGGGTGTATGACGATGTTGTGTTGCGTGTGGAGATGGGGGTGTATGACGATGTTGTGTTGTGTGTGGAGATGGGGGTGTATGATGATGTTGTGTTGTGTGTGGAGATGGGGGTGTATGAAGATGTTGTGTTGCGTGTGTAGATGGGGGTTTATGACGATGTTGTGTTGTGTGTGGAGATGGGGGTGTATGACGATGTTGTGTTGTGTGTGGAGATGGGGGTTTATGACGATGTTGTGTTGTGTGTGGAGATGGGGGTGTATGACAATGTTGTGTTGTGTGTGGAGATGGGGGTGTATGACGATGTTGTGTTGTGTGTGGAGATGGGGGTTTATGGGGGTGTTGTGTTGTGTGTGGAGATGGGGGTGTATGACGATGTTGTGTTGTGTGTGGAGATGGGGGTGTATGACGATGTTGTGTTGCGTGTGGAGATGGGGGTGTATGACGATGTTGTGTTGTGTGTGGAGATGGGGGTTTATGACGATGTTGTGTTGCGTTTGGAGATGGGGGTTTATGACGATGTTGTGTTGTGTGTGGAGATGGGGGTGTATGACGATGTTGTGTTGTGTGTGGAGATGGGGGTTTATGATGATGTTGTGTTGTGTGTGGAGATGGGGGTGTATGACGATGTTGTGTTGTGTGTGGAGATGGGGGTTTATGACGATGTTGTGTTGCGTGTGGAGATGGGGGTTTATGGGGGTGTTGTGTTGTGTGTGGAGATGGGGGTGTATGACGATGTTGTGTTGCGTGTGGAGATGGGGGTGTATGACGATGTTGTGTTGTGTGTGGAGATGGGGGTTTATGACGATGTTGTGTTGCGTGTGGAGATGGGGGTTTATGACGATGTTGTGTTGTGTGTGGAGATGGGGGTTTATGGGGGTGTTGTGTTGTGTGTGGAGATGGGGGTGTATGACGATGTTGTGTTGCGTGTGGAGATGGGGGTGTATGACGATGTTGTGTTGTGTGTGGAGATGGGGGTTTATGACGATGTTGTGTTGTGTGTGGAGATGGGGGTTTATGACGATGTTGTGTTGTGTGTGGAGATGGGGGTTTATGGGGGTGTTGTGTTGTGTGTGGAGATGGGGGTTTATGGGGGTGTTGTGTTGTGTGTGGAGATGGGGGTTTATGATGATGTTGTGTTGCGTGTGGAGATGGGGGTGTATGACGATGTTGTGTTGTGTGTGGAGATGGGGGTTTATGACGATGTTGTGTTGTGTGTGGAGATGGGGGTGTATGACGATGTTGTGTTGCGTGTGGAGATGGGGGTGTATGGCCGTGTTGTGTTGCGTGTGGAGATGGGGTTTTATGGGGGTGTTGTGTTGTGTGTGGAGATGGGGGTGTATGACGATGTTGTGTTGCGTGTGGAGATGGGGGTGTATGATGATGTTGTGTTGTGTGTGGAGATGGGGGTGTATGACGATGTTGTGTTGCGTGTGGAGATGGGGGTGTATGACGATGTTGTGTTGTGTGTGGAGATGGGGGTTTATGACGATGTTGTGTTGTGTGTGGAGATGGGGGTGTATGGGGGTGTTGTGTTGTGTGGAGATGGGAGTGTATGACGATGTTGTGTTGTGTGTGGAGATGGGGGTTTATGACGATGTTGTGTTGTGTGTGGAGATGGGGGTGTATGACGATGTTGTGTTGTGTGGAGATGGGGGTGTATGACGATGTTGTGTTGCGTGTGTAGATGGGGGTGTATGGCCGTGTTGTGTTGCGTGTGGAGATGGGGGTTTATGACGATGTTGTGTTGTGTGGAGATGGGGGTGTATGACGATGTTGTGTTGCGTGTGTAGATGGGGGTGTATGGCCGTGTTGTGTTGTGTGTGGAGATGGGGGTTTATGGGGGTGTTGTGTTGTGTGGAGATGGGGGTGTATGACGATGTTGTGTTGTGTGTGGAGATGGGGGTGTATGGCCGTGTTGTGTTGCGTGTGGAGATGGGGGTTTATGACGATGTTGTGTTGTGTGTGGAGATGGGGGTTTATGACGATGTTGTGTTGCGTGTGGAGATGGGGGTTTATGACGATGTTGTGTTGTGTGTGGAGATGGGGGTGTATGACGATGTTGTGTTGTGTGTGGAGATGGGGGTGTATGACGATGTTGTGTTGCGTGTGTAGATGGGGGTGTATGGCCGTGTTGTGTTGTGTGTGGAGATGGGGGTTTATGGGGGTGTTGTGTTGTGTGTGGAGATGGGGGTGTATGGCCGTGTTGTGTTGCGTGTGGAGATGGGGGTTTATGACGATGTTGTGTTGTGTGTGGAGATGGGGGTGTATGGCCGTGTTGTGTTGCGTGTGGAGATGGGGGTTTATGACGATGTTGTGTTGCGTGTGGAGATGGGGGTTTATGACGATGTTGTGTTGTGTGTGGAGATGGGGGTGTATGACGATGTTGTGTTGTGTGTGGAGATGGGCGTTTATGGGGGTGTTGTGTGTGGAGATGGGGGTTTATGACGATGTTGTGTTGTGTGTGGAGATGGGGGTGTATGACGATGTTGTGTTGTGTGTGGAGATGGGGGTTTATGACGATGTTGTGTTGTGTGTGGAGATGGGGGTTTATGATGATGTTGTGTTGTGTGTGGAGATGGAGGTTTATGACGATGTTGTGTTGTGTGTGGAGATGGGGGTTTATGGGGGTGTTGTGTTGTGTGTGGAGATGGGGGTTTATGACGATGTTGTGTTGTGTGTGGCGATGGGGGTGTATGACGATGTTGTGTTGTGTGTGGAGATGGGGGTTTATGGGGGTGTTGTGTGTGGAGATGGGGGTGTATGACGATGTTGTGTTGTGTGTGGAGATGGGGGTGTATGACGATGTTGTGTTGTGTGTGGAGATGGGGGTGTATGACGATGTTGTGTTGTGTGTGGAGATGGGGGTGTATGACGATGTTGTGTTGTGTGTGGAGATGGGGGTTTATGACGATGTTGTGTTGTGTGTGGAGATGGGGGTTTATGGGGGTGTTGTGTTGTGTGTGGAGATGGGGGTGTATGACGATGTTGTGTTGTGTGTGGAGATGGGGGTTTATGACAATGTTGTGTTGTGTGTGGAGATGGGGGTTTATGGCTGTGTTGTGTTGTGTGTGGAGATGGGGGTTTATGGCTGTGTTGTGTTGTGTGTGGAGATGGGGGTGTATGACGATGTTGTGTTGTGTGTGGAGATGGGGGTTTATGGCTGTGTTGTGTTGTGTGTGGAGATGGGGGTGTATGACGATGTTGTGTTGCGTGTGGAGATGGGGGTGTATGGGGGTGTTGTGTTGTGTGTGGAGATGGGGGTTTATGGGGGTGTTGTGTGTGGAGATGGGGGTTTATGGGGGTGTTGTGTTGTGTGTGGAGATGGGGGTGTATGACGATGTTGTGTTGTGTGTGGAGATGGGGGTGTATGACGATGTTGTGTTGTGTGTGGAGATGGGGGTTTATGGGGGTATTGTGTGTGGAGATGGGGGTGTATGACGATGTTGTGTTGTGTGTGGAGATGGGGGTTTATGGGGGTGTTGTGTTGTGTGTGGAGATGGGGGTTTATGGTTGTGTTGTGTTGTGTGTGGAGATGGGGGTGTATGATGATGTTGTGTTGTGTGTGGAGATGGGGGTGTATGACGATGTTGTGTTGTGTGTGGAGTTGGGGGTGTATGACGATGTTGTGTTGTGTGTGGAGATGGGGGTGTATGACGATGTTGTGTTGTGTGAGGAGATGGGGGTGTATGACGATGTTGTGATGTGTGTGGAGATGGGGGTTTATGGGGGTGTTGTGTTGTGTGTGGAGATGGGGGTGTATGACGATGTTGTGTTGTGTGTGGAGATGGGGGTTTATGGGGGTGTTGTGTTGCGTGTGGAGATGGGGTTTTATGGGGGTGTTGTGTTGCGTGTGGAGATGGGGGTTTATGACGATGTTGTGTTGTGTGTGGAGATGGGGGTTTATGGGGGTGTTGTGTTGTGTGTGGAGATGGGGGTTTATGGGGGTGTTGTGTGTGGAGATGGGGGTGTATGACGATGTTGTGTTGCGTGTGGAGATGGGGGTGTATGACGATGTTGTGTTGTGTGTGGAGATGGGGGTGTATGATGATGTTGTGTTGTGTGTGGAGATGGGGGTGTATGAAGATGTTGTGTTGCGTGTGTAGATGGGGGTTTATGACGATGTTGTGTTGTGTGTGGAGATGGGGGTGTATGACGATGTTGTGTTGTGTGTGGAGATGGGGGTTTATGACGATGTTGTGTTGTGTGTGGAGATGGGGGTGTATGACAATGTTGTGTTGTGTGTGGAGATGGGGGTGTATGACGATGTTGTGTTGTGTGTGGAGATGGGGGTTTATGGGGGTGTTGTGTTGTGTGTGGAGATGGGGGTGTATGACGATGTTGTGTTGTGTGTGGAGATGGGGGTGTATGACGATGTTGTGTTGCGTGTGGCGATGGGGGTGTATGACGATGTTGTGTTGTGTGTGGAGATGGGGGTTTATGACGATGTTGTGTTGCGTGTGGAGATGGGGGTTTATGACGATGTTGTGTTGTGTGTGGAGATGGGGGTGTATGACGATGTTGTGTTGTGTGTGGAGATGGGGGTTTATGATGATGTTGTGTTGTGTGTGGAGATGGGGGTGTATGACGATGTTGTGTTGTGTGTGGAGATGGGGGTTTATGACGATGTTGTGTTGCGTGTGGAGATGGGGGTTTATGGGGGTGTTGTGTTGTGTGTGGAGATGGGGGTGTATGACGATGTTGTGTTGCGTGTGGAGATGGGGGTGTATGACGATGTTGTGTTGTGTGTGGAGATGGGGGTTTATGACGATGTTGTGTTGCGTGTGGAGATGGGGGTTTATGACGATGTTGTGTTGTGTGTGGAGATGGGGGTTTATGGGGGTGTTGTGTTGTGTGTGGAGATGGGGGTGTATGACGATGTTGTGTTGCGTGTGGAGATGGGGGTGTATGACGATGTTGTGTTGTGTGTGGAGATGGGGGTTTATGACGATGTTGTGTTGTGTGTGGAGATGGGGGTTTATGACGATGTTGTGTTGTGTGTGGAGATGGGGGTTTATGGGGGTGTTGTGTTGTGTGTGGAGATGGGGGTTTATGGGGGTGTTGTGTTGTGTGTGGAGATGGGGGTTTATGATGATGTTGTGTTGCCTGTGGAGATGGGGGTGTATGACGATGTTGTGTTGTGTGTGGAGATGGGGGTTTATGACGATGTTGTGTTGTGTGTGGAGATGGGGGTGTATGACGATGTTGTGTTGCGTGTGGAGATGGGGGTGTATGGCCGTGTTGTGTTGCGTGTGGAGATGGGGTTTTATGGGGGTGTTGTGTTGTGTGTGGAGATGGGGGTGTATGACGATGTTGTGTTGCGTGTGGAGATGGGGGTGTATGATGATGTTGTGTTGTGTGTGGAGATGGGGGTGTATGACGATGTTGTGTTGCGTGTGGAGATGGGGGTGTATGACGATGTTGTGTTGTGTGTGGAAATGGGGGTTTATGACGATGTTGTGTTGTGTGTGGAGATGGGGGTGTATGGGGGTGTTGTGTTGTGTGGAGATGGGAGTGTATGACGATGTTGTGTTGTGTGTGGAGATGGGGGTTTATGACGATGTTGTGTTGTGTGTGGAGATGGGGGTGTATGACGATGTTGTGTTGTGTGGAGATGGGGGTGTATGACGATGTTGTGTTGCGTGTGTAGATGGGGGTGTATGGCCGTGTTGTGTTGCGTGTGGAGATGGGGGTTTATGACGATGTTGTGTTGTGTGGAGATGGGGGTGTATGACGATGTTGTGTTGCGTGTGTAGATGGGGGTGTATGGCCGTGTTGTGTTGTGTGTGGAGATGGGGGTTTATGGGGGTGTTGTGTTGTGTGGAGATGGGGGTGTATGACGATGTTGTGTTGTGTGTGGAGATGGGGGTGTATGGCCGTGTTGTGTTGCGTGTGGAGATGGGGGTTTATGACGATGTTGTGTTGTGTGTGGAGATGGGGGTTTATGACGATGTTGTGTTGCGTGTGGAGATGGGGGTTTATGACGATGTTGTGTTGTGTGTGGAGATGGGGGTGTATGACGATGTTGTGTTGTGTGTGGAGATGGGGGTGTATGACGATGTTGTGTTGCGTGTGTAGATGGGGGTGTATGGCCGTGTTGTGTTGTGTGTGGAGATGGGGGTTTATGGGGGTGTTGTGTTGTGTGTGGAGATGGGGGTGTATGGCCGTGTTGTGTTGCGTGTGGAGATGGGGGTTTATGACGATGTTGTGTTGTGTGTGGAGATGGGGGTGTATGGCCGTGTTGTGTTGCGTGTGGAGATGGGGGTTTATGACGATGTTGTGTTGCGTGTGGAGATGGGGGTTTATGACGATGTTGTGTTGTGTGTGGAGATGGGGGTGTATGACGATGTTGTGTTGTGTGTGGAGATGGGGTTGTATGACGATGTTGTGTTGTGTGTGGAGATGGGGGTGTATGACGATGTTGCGTGTGGAGATGGGGGTTTATGACGATGTTGTGTTGTGTGTGGAGATGGGGGTGTATGACGATGTTGTGTTGTGTGTGGAGATGGGGGTTTATGGCTGTGTTGTGTTGTGTGTGGAGATGGGGGTTTATGACGATGTTGTGTTGCGTGTGGAGATGGGGGTGTATGACGATGTTGTGTTGTGTGTGGAGATGGGGGTGTATGACGATGTTGTGTTGCGTGGAGATGGGGGTGTATGAAGATGTGTTGCGTGTGGAGATGGGGGTTTATGACGATGTTGTGTTGTGTGGAGATGGGGGTGTATGAAGATGTTGTGTTGCGTGTGGAGATGGGGGTGTATGATGATGTTGTGTTGTGTGTCGAGATGGGGGTGTATGACGATGTTGTGTTGTGTGTGGAGATGGGGGTTTATGGGGGTGTTGTGTTGTGTGTGGAGATGGGGGTTTATGGGGGTGTTGTGTTGTGTGTGGAGATGGGGGTTTATGGGGGTGTTGTGTTGTGTGTGGAGATGGGGGTGTATGACGATGTTGTGTTGTGTGTGGAGATGGGGGTGTATGATGATGTTGTGTTGTGTGTGGAGATGGGGGTGTATGACGATGTTGTGTTGCGTGTGGAGATGGGGGTTTATGTCTGTGTTGTGTTGTGTGTGGAGATGGGGGTTTATGGCTGTGTTGTGTTGTGTGTGGAGATGGGGGTTTATGGGGGTGTTGTGTTGTGTGTGGAGATGGGGGTTTATGTCTGTGTTGTGTTGTGTGTGGAGATGGGGGTGTATGGGGGTGTTGTGTTGTGTGTGGAGATGGGGGTTTATGGGGGTGTTGTGTTGTGTGTGGAGATGGGGGTTTATGACGATGTTGTGTTGTGTGTGGAGATGGGGGTGTATGACGATGTTGTGTTGTGTGTGGAGATGGGGGTTTATGACGATGTTGTGTTGTGTGTGGAGATGGGGGTGTATGACGATGTTGTGTTGTGTGTGGAGATGGGGGTTTATGACGATGTTGTGTTGTGTGTGGAGATGGGGTTTTATGGGGGTGTTGTGTGTGGAGATGGGGGTGTATGACGATGTTGTGTTGTGTGTGGAGATGGGGTTTTATGGGGGTGTTGTGTGTGGAGATGGGGGTGTATGACGATGTTGTGTTGTGTGTGGAGATGGGGGTGTATGACGATGTTGTGTTGTGTGTGGAGATGGGGGTTTATGACGATGTTGTGTTGTGTGTGGAGATGGGGGTGTATGACGATGTTGTGTTGTGTGTGGAGATGGGGGTTTATGGGGGTGTTGTGTTGTGTGTGGAGATGGGGGTGTATGACGATGTTGTGTTGTGTGTGGAGATGGGGGTGTATGACGATGTTGTGTTGTGTGTGGAGATGGGGGTGTATGACGATGTTGTGTTGTGTGTGGAGATGGGGGTTTATGACGATGTTGTGTTGTGTGTGGAGATGGGGGTTTATGACGATGTTGTGTTGTGTGTGGAGATGGGGGTTTATGATGATGTTGTGTTGCGTGTGGAGATGGGGGTGTATGACGATGTTGTGTTGTGTGTGGAGATGGGGGTGTATGATGATGTTGTGTTGTGTGTGGAGATGGGGGTGTATGATGATGTTGTGTTGTGTGTGGAGATGGGGGTTTATGACGATGTTGTGTTGTGTGGAGATGGGGGTGTATGACGATGTTGTGTTGTGTGTGGAGATGGGGGTGTATGACGATGTTGTGTTGTGTGTGGAGATGGGGGTTTATGATGATGTTGTGTTGTGTGTGGAGATGGGGGTTTATGGGGGTGTTGTGTTGTGTGTGGAGATGGGGGTGTATGACGATGTTGTGTTGTGTGTGGAGATGGGGGTTTATGGGGGTGTTGTGTTGTGTGTGGAGATGGGGGTGTATGACGATGTTGTGTTGTGTGTGGAGATGGGGGTGTATGGGGGTGTTGTGTGTGGAGATGGGGGTGTATGACGATGTTGTGTTGTGTGTGGAGATGGGGGTTTATGATGATGTTGTGTTGTGTGTGGAGATGGGGTTTTATGGGGGTGTTGTGTTGTGTGTGGAGATGGGGGTTTATGACGATGATGTGTTGTGTGTGGAGATGGGGGTGTATGGCCGTGTTGTGTTGTGTGTGGAGATGGGGGTTTATGACGATGATGTGTTGTGTGTGGAGATGGGGGTTTATGACGATGTTGTGTTGTGTGTGGAGATGGGGTTTTATGGGGGTGTTGTGTTGTGTGTGGAGATGGGGGTTTATGACGATGATGTGTTGTGTGTGGAGATGGGGGTTTATGACGATGTTGTGTTGTGTGTGGAGATGGGGGTTTATGATGATGTTGTGTTGTGTGTGGAGATGGGGGTGTATGACGATGTTGTGTTGTGTGTGGAGATGGGGGTTTATGACGATGTTGTGTTGTGTGTGGAGATGGGGGTGTATGACGATGTTGTGTTGTGTGTGGAGATGGGGGTTTATGACGATGTTGTGTTGTGTGTGGAGATGGGGGAGTATGACGATGTTGTGTTGTGTGGAGATGGGGGTGTATGACGATGTTGTGTTGTGTGTGGAGATGGGGGTTTATGGGGGTGTTGTGTTGTGTGTGGAGATGGGGGTTTATGACGATGTTGTGTTGTGTGTGGAGATGGGGTTTTATGGGGGTGTTGTGTTGTGTGTGGAGATGGGGGTGTATGACGATGTTGTGTTGTGTGTGGAGATGGGGTTTTATGGGGGTGTTGTGTTGTGTGTGGAGATGGGGGTGTATGACGATGTTGTGTTGTGTGTGGAGATGGGGATGTATGACGATGTTGTGTTGTGTGTGGAGATGGGGGTGTATGACGATGTTGTGTTGTGTGTGGAGATGGGGGTTTATGGGGGTGTTGTGTTGTGTGTGGAGATGGGGGTTTATGACGATGTTGTGTTGTGTGTGGAGATGGGGTTTTATGGGGGTGTTGTGTTGTGTGTGGAGATGGGGGTGTATGACGATGTTGTGTTGTGTGTGGAGATGGGGTTTTATGGGGGTGTTGTGTTGTGTGTGGAGATGGGGGTGTGTGACGATGTTGTGTTGTGTGTGGAGATGGGGATGTATGACGATGTTGTGTTGTGTGTGGAGATGGGGATGTATGACGATGTTGTGTTGTGTGTGGAGATGGGGGTTTATGACGATGATGTGTTGTGTGTGGAGATGGGGGTGTATGGCCGTGTTGTGTTGTGTGTGGAGATGGGGGTTTATGACGATGATGTGTTGTGTGTGGAGATGGGGGTTTATGACGATGTTGTGTTGTGTGTGGAGATGGGGTTTTATGGGGGTGTTGTGTTGTGTGTGGAGATGGGGGTGTATGACGATGTTGTGTTGTGTGTGGAGATGGGGTTTTATGGGGGTGTTGTGTTGTGTGTGGAGATGGGGGTGTATGACGATGTTGTGTTGTGTGTGGAGATGGGGGTGTATGGCGATGTTGTGTTGTGTGTGGAGATGGGGGTGTATGACGATGTTGTGTTGTGTGTGGAGATGGGGGTTTATGACGATGTTGTGTTGTGTGTGGAGATGGGGGTTTATGACGATGTTGTGTTGTGTGTGGAGATGGGGGTTTATGACGATGTTGTGTTGTGTGTGGAGATGGGGGTTTATGACGATGTTGTGTTGTGTGTGGAGATGGGGGTTTATGGGGGTGTTGTGTTGTGTGTGGAGATGGGGGCGTATGACGATGTTGTGTTGTGCGTGGAGATGGGGGTGTATGACGATGTTGTGTTGTGTGTGGAGATGGGGGTGTATGGCGATGTTGTGTTGTGTGTGGAGATGGGGGTGTATGACGATGTTGTGTTGTGTGTGGAGATGGGGGTTTATGACGATGTTGTGTTGTGTGTGGAGATGGGGGTTTATGGGGGTGTTGTGTTGTGTGTGGAGATGGGGGTGTATGACGATGTTGTGTTGTGTGTGGAGATGGGGGTGTATGACGATGTTGTGTTGTGTGTGGAGATGGGGGTGTATGACGATGTGTTGTGTGTGGAGATGGGGGTGTATGGCCGTGTTGTGTTGTGTGTGGAGATGTGGGAGTGCTGAGTTATGTCTGTGATCTGTGGTTGAATTTCCCCTTTCATTTCCCAGGTAAGTCATTACAGCTCTACTCGCACAACTTGGCGACGCTCTTCGATCAGAGGAAGAACTCGCACAACCTGCATATCTCCCTCACCGCCAACAAGCTGACCGACAGAATCATTCCCAAGTAAGGGTTGTTCCGGACTCCCGGTCCTCTCTTGTCTTCTCTCTCCATCCCGACCTTTCCCAAAAGCTTTGATCCAATTCTGCTCAGACCTCCTCGATCCCCCTCTCTCCCTCATTCTGCTCCCTGCCTCTTTACCCTCCCTGTGCCAAGTGCCTTCCACCCGTCTCTGCTCCCATCTCATTGCTCCCCAGACTGTGCAATGCCTCACCTACTTCCCCTTGACAGGTTTGAGAAAACCTCAGCTGGGACACCAGCAGCTAACTCTCTCTGATCCTATTGCAGAAAGTTCGCCCCTTCTTTGAAAATTCCAGACACGAAAGGCTGCCGGAAGTGCCGTGTGGGTAAGAAACTGACCCTGGAGGAACCCTCTCTTTGAGAAAGAGGCTCTTCCCATCTCTGTCTGTGTCACTTCCAGCAAACCCGAGAAACAATTCTGTACCACCACCTGTACTGTCACCCCGTTTTTCACCAGGCCAACCCCTCGATTAGATTCCAGTCTGTAACTCACTCCCGGGTATCTGTTATTCTGTATATAAACTACCCCGAACCCCTCGATTAGATTCCAGTCTGTAACTCACTCCCGGGTATCTGTTATTCTATATATAAACCACCCCGAACCCCTCGATTAGATTCCAGTCTGTAACTCACTCCCGGGTATCTGTTATTCTATATATAAACCACCCCAAACCCCTCGATTAGATTCCAGTCTGTAACTCACTCCCGGGTATCTGTTATTCTGTATATAAACCACCCCGAACCCCTCGATTAGATTCCAGTCTGTAACTCACTCCCGGGTATCTGTTATTCTATATATAAACCACCCCTAACCCCTCGATTAGATTCCAGTCTGTAACTCACTCCCGGGTATCTGTTACTCTATATATAAACCACCCCGAACCCCTCGATTAGATTCCAGTCTGTAACTCACTCCCGGGTATCTGTTATTCTGTATATAAACCACCCCGAACCTCTCGATTAGATTCCAGTCTGTAACTCACTGCCGGGTATCTGCTATCCTATATATAAACCACCCCGAACCCCTTGATTAGATTCCAGTCTGTAACTCACTCCCGGGTATCTGTTATTCTGTATATAAACCACCCCGAACCTCTCGATTAGATTCCAGTCTGTAACTCACTGCCGGGTATCTGCTATCCTATATATAAACCACCCAGAGCCCCTCGTTTAGATTCCAGTCTGTAACTCACTCCCGGGTATCTGCTATCCTATATATAAACCACCCCGAGCCCCTCGATTAGATTCCAGTCGGTAACTCACTCCCGGGTATCTGTTATTCTGTATATAAACCACCCCGAACCCCTCGATTAGATTCCAGTCTGTAACTCACTCCCGGGTATCTGTTATTCTATATATAAACCACCCCGAACCCCTCGATTAGATTCCAGTCTGTAACTCACTCCCGGGTATCTGTTATTCTGTATATAAACCACCCTGAACCCCTCGATTAGATTCCAGTCTGTAACTCACTCCCGGGTATCTGTCATTCTATATATAAACCACCCCGAACCCCTCGATTAGATTCCAATCTGTAACTCACTCCCGGGTATCTGTTATTCTGTATATAAACCCCCTGAACCCCTCGATTAGATTCCAGCCTGTAACTCACTCCCGGGTATCGGTTATTCTAGAAAAACCACCCCGAACCACTCGATTAGATTACAGTCTGTAACTCACTCCCGGGTATCGGTTATTCTATATATAATCCACCCCAAACCCCTCGATTAGATTCCAGTCTGTAACTCACTCCCGGGTATCTGTTATTCTAGAAAAACCACCCCGAACCCCTCGATTAGATTACAGTCTGTAACTCACTCCCGGGTATCGGTTATTCTATATATAAACCACCCCAAACCCCTCGATTAGATTCCAGTCTATAACTCACTCCCGGGTATCTGTTATTCTATATATAAACCACACCGAACCCCTCGATTAGATTCCAGTCTGTAACTCACTCCCCGGTATCTGTTGTTCTATATATAACCACCCCGAACCCCTCGATTCGATTCCACTCTGTAACTCACTCCCGGGTATCTGTTATTCTATATATAAACCACCCCGAACCCCTCGATTAGATTCCAGTCTGTAACTCACTCCCAGGTGTCTGTTACTCTATATATAAACCACCCCGAACCCCTCGATTAGATTCGAGTCTGTAACTCACTCCCGGGTATCTGTTATTCTATATATAAACCACCCCGAACCCTTCGATTAGATTCCAGTCTGTAACTCACTCCCGGGTATCTGTTATTCTATATATAAACCACCCCGAACCCCTCGATTAGATTCCAGTCTGTAACTCACTCCCGGGTATCTGTTATTCTATATATAAACCACCCCGAACCCCTCGATTAGATTCCAGTCTGTAACTCACTCCCAGGTATCTGATATTCTATATATAAACCACCCTGAACCCCTCGATTAGATTCCAGTCTGTAACTCACTCCCGGGTATCTGTTATTCTATATATAAACCACCCCGAACCCCTCGATTAGATTCCAGTCTGTAACTCACTCCCGGGTATCTGTTATTCTATATATAAAGCACCCCGAACCCGTCGATTAGATTCCAGTCTGTAACTCACTCCCGGGAATCTGTTATTCTATATATAAACCACCCCGAACCCCTCGATTAGATTCCAGTCTGTAACTCACTCCCGGGTATCTGTTATTCGATCTATAAACCCCCTGAACCCCTCGATTAGATTCCAGTCTGTAACTCACTCCCGGGTATCGGTTATTCTAGAAAAACCACCCCGAACCCCTCGATTAGATTACAGTCTGTAACTCACTCCCGGGTATCGGTTATTCTATATATAATCCACCCCAAACCCCTCGATTAGATTCCAGTCTGTAACTCACTCCCGGGTATCTGTTATTCTAGAAAAGCCACCCCGAACCCCTCGATTAGATTACAGTCTGTAACTCACTCCCGGGTATCGGTTATTCTATATATACACCACCCCAAACCCCTCGATTAGATTCCAGTCTATAACTCACTCCCGGGTATCCGTTATTCTATATATAAACCACACCGAACCCCTCGATTAGATTCCAGTCTGTAACTCACTCCCGGGTATCTGTTGTTCTATATATAACCACCCCGAACCCCTCGATTAGATTCCACTCTGTAACTCACTCCCGGATATCTGTTATTCTATATATAAACCACCCCGATCCCCTCGATTAGATTCCAGTCTGTAACTCACTGCCGGGTATCTGTTACTCTATACATAAACCACCCCGAACCCCTCGATTAGATTCGAGTCTGTAACTCACTCCCGGGTATCTCTTATTCTATATATAAACCACCCCGAACCCCTCGATTAGATTCCAGTCGGTAACTCACTCCTGGGTATCTGTTACTCTATATATAAACCACCCCGAATCCCTCGATTAGATTCGAGTCTGTAACTCATTCCCGGGTATCTGTTATTCTATATATAAACCACCCTGAACCCCTCGATTAGATTCCAGTCTGCAACTCTCTCCCGGGTATCTGTTATTCTATATATAAACCACCCCGAACCCCTCGATTAGATTCCAGTCTGTAACTCACTCCCGGGCATCTGTTATTCTATATATAAACCACCCCGAACCCCTCGATTAGATTCCAGTCTGTAACTCACTCCCGGGTATCTGTTATTCTATATATAAAGCTCCCCGAACCCCTCGATTAGATTCCAGTCTGTAACTCACTCCCGGGTATCTGTTATTCTATAAACCACCCTGAACCCCTCGATTAGATTCCAGTCTGTAACTCACTCCCGGGTATCTGTTATTCTATATATAAACTGCCCCAAACCCCTCGATTAGATTCCAGTCTGGAACTCACTCCCGCGAATCTGTTATTCTATATATAAACCACCCCAAACCCCTCGATTAGATTCCAGACTGTAACTCACTCCCGGATATCTGTTATTCTATATATAAACCACCCCGAACCACTCGATTAGATTCCAGTCTGTAACTCACTCCCGGATATCTGTTATTCTATATATAAACCACTCCGAACCCCTCGATTAGATTCCAGTCTGTAACTCACTCCCGGGTATCTGTTATTCTATATATAAACCACCCCGAACCCCGCGATTCGATTCCAGTCTGTAACTCACTCCCGGGTATCTGTTATTCTATATATAAACCACCCTGAACCCCTCGATTAGATTCCAGGCTGTAACTCACTCCCGGGTTTCTGTTATTCTATATATAAACCACCCCGAACCTCTCGATTAGATTCCAGTCTGTAACTCACTGCCGGGTATCTGCTATCCTATATATAAACCACCCCGAACCCCTCGATTAGATTCCAGTCTGTAACTCACTCCCGGGTATCTGTTATTCTGTATATAAACCACCCCGAACCCCTCGATTAGATTCCAGTCTGTAACTCACTCCCGGGTATCTGGTATTCTATATATAAACCACCCCGAACCCCTCGATTAGATTCCAGTCTGTAACTCACTCCCGGGTCACTGTTATTCCATATATAAACCACCCTGAACCCCTCGATTAGATTCCAGTCTGTAACTCACTCCCGGGTATCTGTTATTCTGTATATAAACCACCCTGAACCCCTCGATTAGATTCCAGTCTGTAACTCACTCCCGGGTATCTGTCATTCTATATATAAACCCCCTGAACCCCTCGATTAGATTCCAGTCTGTAACTCACTCCCGGGTATCTGTTATTCTGTATATAAACCACCCTGAACCCCTCGATTAGATTCCAGTCTGTAACTCACTCCCGGGTATCTGTTTTCCTATATATAAACCACCCCGAACCCCTCGATTAGATTCCAGTCTGTAACTCACTCCCGGGTATCGGTTATTCTAGAAAAACCACCCCGAACCCCTCGATTAGATAACAGTCTGTAACTCACTCCCGGGTATCGGTTATTCTATATATAATCCACCCCAAACCCCTCGATTAGATTCCAGTCTGTAACTCACTCCCGGGTATCTGTTATTCTAGAAAAACCACCCCGAACCCCTCGATTAGATTACAGTCTGTAACTCACTCCCGGGTATCGGTTATTCTATATATAAACCACCCCAAACCCCTCGATTAGATTCCAGTCTATAACTCACTCCCGGGTATCTGTTATTCTATATATAAACCACACCGAACCCCTCGATTAGATTCCAGTCTGTAACTCACTCCCCGGTATCTGTTATTCTATATATAACCACCCCGAACCCCTCGATTAGATTCCACTCTGTAACTCACTCCCGGGTATCTGTTATTCTATATATAAACCACCCCGAACCCCTCGATTAGATTCCAGTCTGTAACTCACTCCCGGGTGTCTGTTACTCTATATATAAACCACCCCGAACCCCTCGATTAGATTCGAGTCTGTAACTCACTCCCGGGTATCTGTTATTCTATATATAAACCACCCCGAACCCCTCGATTAGATTCCAGTCTGTAACTCACTGCCGGGTATCTGCTATCCTATATATAAACCACCCCGAACCCCTTGATTAGATTCCAGTCTGTAACTCACTCCCGGGTATCTGTTATTCTGTATATAAACCACCCCGAACCTCTCGATTAGATTCCAGTCTGTAACTCACTGCCGGGTATCTGCTATCCTATATATAAACCACCCAGAGCCCCTCGTTTAGATTCCAGTCTGTAACTCACTCCCGGGTATCTGCTATCCTATATATAAACCACCCCGAGCCCCTCGATTAGATTCCAGTCGGTAACTCACTCCCGGGTATCTGTTATTCTGTATATAAACCACCCCGAACCCCTCGATTAGATTCCAGTCTGTAACTCACTCCCGGGTATCTGTTATTCTATATATAAACCACCCCGAACCCCTCGATTAGATTCCAGTCTGTAACTCACTCCCGGGTATCTGTTATTCTGTATATAAACCACCCTGAACCCCTCGATTAGATTCCAGTCTGTAACTCACTCCCGGGTATCTGTTATTCTATATATAAACCACCCCGAACCCCTCGATTAGATTCCAGTCTGTAACTCACTCCCAGGTGTCTGTTACTCTATATATAAACCACCCCGAACCCCTCGATTAGATTCGAGTCTGTAACTCACTCCCGGGTATCTGTTATTCTATATATAAACCACCCCGAACCCTTCGATTAGATTCCAGTCTGTAACTCACTCCCGGGTATCTGTTATTCTATATATAAACCACCCCGAACCCCTCGATTAGATTCCAGTCTGTAACTCACTCCCGGGTATCTGTTATTCTATATATAAACCACCCCGAACCCCTCGATTAGATTCCAGTCTGTAACTCACTCCCAGGTATCTGATATTCTATATATAAACCACCCTGAACCCCTCGATTAGATTCCAGTCTGTAACTCACTCCCGGGTATCTGTTATTCTATATATAAACCACCCCGAACCCCTCGATTAGATTCCAGTCTGTAACTCACTCCCGGGTATCTGTTATTCTATATATAAAGCACCCCGAACCCGTCGATTAGATTCCAGTCTGTAACTCACTCCCGGGAATCTGTTATTCTATATATAAACCACCCCGAACCCCTCGATTAGATTCCAGTCTGTAACTCACTCCCGGGTATCTGTTATTCGATCTATAAACCCCCTGAACCCCTCGATTAGATTCCAGTCTGTAACTCACTCCCGGGTATCGGTTATTCTAGAAAAACCACCCCGAACCCCTCGATTAGATTACAGTCTGTAACTCACTCCCGGGTATCGGTTATTCTATATATAATCCACCCCAAACCCCTCGATTAGATTCCAGTCTGTAACTCACTCCCGGGTATCTGTTATTCTAGAAAAGCCACCCCGAACCCCTCGATTAGATTACAGTCTGTAACTCACTCCCGGGTATCGGTTATTCTATATATACACCACCCCAAACCCCTCGATTAGATTCCAGTCTATAACTCACTCCCGGGTATCCGTTATTCTATATATAAACCACACCGAACCCCTCGATTAGATTCCAGTCTGTAACTCACTCCCGGGTATCTGTTGTTCTATATATAACCACCCCGAACCCCTCGATTAGATTCCACTCTGTAACTCACTCCCGGATATCTGTTATTCTATATATAAACCACCCCGATCCCCTCGATTAGATTCCAGTCTGTAACTCACTGCCGGGTATCTGTTACTCTATACATAAACCACCCCGAACCCCTCGATTAGATTCGAGTCTGTAACTCACTCCCGGGTATCTCTTATTCTATATACAAACCACCCCGAACCCCTCGATTAGATTCCAGTCGGTAACTCACTCCTGGGTATCTGTTACTCTATATATAAACCACCCCGAATCCCTCGATTAGATTCGAGTCTGTAACTCATTCCCGGGTATCTGTTATTCTATATATAAACCACCCTGAACCCCTCGATTAGATTCCAGTCTGCAACTCTCTCCCGGGTATCTGTTATTCTATATATAAACCACCCCGAACCCCTCGATTAGATTCCAGTCTGTAACTCACTCCCGGGCATCTGTTATTCTATATATAAACCACCCCGAACCCCTCGATTAGATTCCAGTCTGTAACTCACTCCCGGGTATCTGTTATTCTATATATAAAGCTCCCCGAACCCCTCGATTAGATTCCAGTCTGTAACTCACTCCCGGGTATCTGTTATTCTATAAACCACCCTGAACCCCTCGATTAGATTCCAGTCTGTAACTCACTCCCGGGTATCTGTTATTCTATATATAAACTGCCCCAAACCCCTCGATTAGATTCCAGTCTGGAACTCACTCCCGCGAATCTGTTATTCTATATATAAACCACCCCAAACCCCTCGATTAGATTCCAGACTGTAACTCACTCCCGGATATCTGTTATTCTATATATAAACCACCCCGAACCACTCGATTAGATTCCAGTCTGTAACTCACTCCCGGATATCTGTTATTCTATATATAAACCACTCCGAACCCCTCGATTAGATTCCAGTCTGTAACTCACTCCCGGGTATCTGTTATTCTATATATAAACCACCCCGAACCCCGCGATTCGATTCCAGTCTGTAACTCACTCCCGGGTATCTGTTATTCTATATATAAACCACCTTGAACCCCTCGATTAGATTCCAGGCTGTAACTCACTCCCGGGTTTCTGTTATTCTATATATAAACCACCCCGAACCTCTCGATTAGATTCCAGTCTGTAACTCACTGCCGGGTATCTGCTATCCTATATATAAACCACCCCGAACCCCTCGATTAGATTCCAGTCTGTAACTCACTCCCGGGTATCTGTTATTCTGTATATAAACCACCCCGAACCCCTCGATTAGATTCCAGTCTGTAACTCACTCCCGGGTATCTGGTATTCTATATATAAACCACCCCGAACCCCTCGATTAGATTCCAGTCTGTAACTCACTCCCGGGTCACTGTTATTCCATATATAAACCACCCTGAACCCCTCGATTAGATTCCAGTCTGTAACTCACTCCCGGGTATCTGTTATTCTGTATATAAACCACCCTGAACCCCTCGATTAGATTCCAGTCTGTAACTCACTCCCGGGTATCTGTCATTCTATATATAAACCCCCTGAACCCCTCGATTAGATTCCAGTCTGTAACTCACTCCCGGGTATCTGTTATTCTGTATATAAACCACCCTGAACCCCTCGATTAGATTCCAGTCTGTAACTCACTCCCGGGTATCTGTTTTCCTATATAGAAACCACCCCGAACCCCTCGATTAGATTCCAGTCTGTAACTCACTCCCGGGTATCGGTTATTCTAGAAAAACCACCCCGAACCCCTCGATTAGATAACAGTCTGTAACTCACTCCCGGGTATCGGTTATTCTATATATAATCCACCCCAAACCCCTCGATTAGATTCCAGTCTGTAACTCACTCCCGGGTATCTGTTATTCTAGAAAAACCACCCCGAACCCCTCGATTAGATTACAGTCTGTAACTCACTCCCGGGTATCGGTTATTCTATATATAAACCACCCCAAACCCCTCGATTAGATTCCAGTCTATAACTCACTCCCGGGTATCTGTTATTCTATATATAAACCACACCGAACCCCTCGATTAGATTCCAGTCTGTAACTCACTCCCCGGTATCTGTTATTCTATATATAACCACCCCGAACCCCTCGATTAGATTCCACTCTGTAACTCACTCCCGGGTATCTGTTATTCTATATATAAACCACCCCGAACCCCTCGATTAGATTCCAGTCTGTAACTCACTCCCGGGTGTCTGTTACTCTATATATAAACCACCCCGAACCCCTCGATTAGATTCGAGTCTGTAACTCACTCCCGGGTATCTGTTATTCTATATATAAACCACCCCGAACCCCTCGATTAGATTCCAGTCTGTAACTCACTCCCGGGTATCTGTTATTCTATATATAAACCACCCCGAACCCCTCGATTAGATTCCAGTCTGTAACTCACTCCCGGATATCTGTTATTCTATATATAAACCACCCCGAACCCCTCGATTAGATTCCAGTCTGTAACTCACTCCCAGGTATCTGATATTCTATATATAAACCACCCTGAACCCCTCGATTAGATTCCAGTCTATAACTCACTCCCGGGTATCTGTTATTCTATATATAAACCACCCGAACCCCTCGATTAGATTCCAGTCTGTAACTCACTCCCGGGTATCTGTTATTCTATATATAAACCACCCCGAACCCCTCGATTAGATTCCAGTCTGTAACTCACTCCCGGGAATCTGTTATTCTATATATAAACCACCCCGAACCCCTCGATTAGATTCCAGTCTGTAACTCACTCCCGGGTATCTGTTATTCTATATATAAACCACCCCGAACCCCTCGCTTAGATTCCAGTCTGTAACTCACTCCCGGGTATCTGGTATTCTGTATATATACCACCCTGAACCCCTCGATTAGATTCGAGTCTGTAACTCACTCCCGGGTATCTGTTATTCTATATATAAACCACCCCTAACCCCTCGATTAGATTCCAGTCTGTAACTCACTCCCGGGTATCTGTTATTCTATATATAAACCACCCCGAACCCCTCGATTAGATTACAGTCTGTAACTCACTCCCGGGTATCGGTTTTCTATATATAATCCACCCCAAACCCCTCGATTAGATTCCAGTCTATAACTCACTCCCGGGTATCTGTTATTCTATATATAAACCACCCCGAACCCCTCGATTAGATTCCAGTCTGTAACTCACTCCCGGGTATCTGTTATTCTATATATAAACCACACCGAACCCCTCGATTAGATTCCAGTCTGTAACTCACTCCCGGGTATCTGTTGTTCTATATATAACCACCCCGAACCCCTCGATTAGATGCCACTCTGTAACTCACTCCCGGATATCTGTTATTCTATATATAAACCACCCCGAACCCCTCGATTAGATTCCAGTCTGTAACTCACTGCCGGGTATCTGTTACTCTATACATAAACCACCCCGAACCCCTCGATTAGATTCGAGTCTGTAACTCACTCCCGGGTATCTGTTATTCTATATATAAACCACCCCGAACCCCTCGATTAGATTCCAGTCGGTAACTCACTCCTGGGTATCTGTTACTCTATATATAAACCACCCCGAACCCCTCGATTAGATTCCAGTCTGTAACTCACTCCCGGATATCTGTTATTCTATATATAAACCACTCCGAACCCCTCGATTAGATTCCAGTCTGTAACTCACTCCCGGGTATCTGTTATTCTATATATAAACCACCCCGAACCCCGCGATTCGATTCCAGTCTGTAACTCACTCCCGGGTCTCTGTTATTCTATATATAAACCACCCCGAACCCCTCGATTAGATTCCAGTCTGTAACTCACTCCCGGGTATCTGTTATTCTATATATAAACCACCCCGAACCCCTCGATTAGATTCCAGTCGGTAACTCACTCCTGGGTATCTGTTACTCTATATATAAACCACCCCGAACCCCTCGATTAGATTCCAGTCTGTAACTCACTCCCGGATATCTGTTATTCTATATATAAACCACTCCGAACCCCTCGATTAGATTCCAGTCTGTAACTCACTCCCGGGTATCTGTTATTCTATATATAAACCACCCCGAACCCCGCGATTCGATTCCAGTCTGTAACTCACTCCCGGGTCTCTGTTATTCTATATATAAACCACCCCGAACCCCTCGATTAGATTCCAGTCTGTAACTCACTCCCGGGTATCTGTTATTCTATATATAAACCACCCCGAACCCCTCGATTAGATTTCAGTCTGTAACTCACTCCCGGGTATCTGTTATTCTATATATAAACCATCCCAAACCCCTCGATTAGATTCCAGTCTGTAACTCACTCCCGGGTATCTGTTATTCTATATATAAACCACCCCGAACCCCGCGATTAGATTCCAGTCTGTAACTCACTCCCGGGTTTCTGTTATTCTATATATAAACCACCCCAAAACTCTCGATTAGTTTCCAGTCTGTAACTCACTCCCGGGTATCTGTGATTCTATATATAAACCACCCCGAACCCCTCGATTAGATTCCAGTCTGTAACTCACTCCCGGGTATCTGTTATTCTATATATAAACCACCCCTAACCCCTCGATTAGATTCCAGTCTGTAACTCATTCCCTGGTGTCTGTTATTCTATATATAAACCACCCTGAACTCCTCGATTAGATTCCAGTCTGTAACTCACTCCCGGGTATCTGTTATTCTGTATATAAACCACCCCGAACCCCCGATTAGATTCCAGTCTGTAACTCACTCCCGGGTTTCTGTTATTCTATATATAAACCACCCCTAACCCCTCGATTAGATTCCAGTCTGTAACTCACTCCCGGGTATCTGTTATTCTATATATAAACCACCCTGAACCTCTCGATTAGATCCCAGTCTGTAACGCACTCCCGGGTTTCTGTTATTCTATATATAAACCACCCCTAACCCCTCGATTAGATTCCAGTCTGTAACTCACTCCCGGGTATCTGTTATTCTGTATATCAACCACCCCGAACCACTCGATTAGATTCCAGTCTGTAACTCACTCCCGGGTATCTGTTATTCTGTATATAAACCACCCCGAACCCCTCGATTAGATTCCAGTCTGTAACTCACTCCCGGGTATCTGTTATTCTATATATAAACCACCCTGAACCTCTCGATTAGATTCCAGTCTGTAACTCACTCCCGGGTATCTGTTATTCTATATATAAACCACCCCGAACCCCTCGATTAGATTCCAGTCTGTAACTCACTCCCGGGTATCTGTTATTCAGTATATAAACCACCCCGAACCCCTCGATTAGATTCCAGTCTGTAACTCACTCCCGGGTATCTGTTATTCTATATATAAACCACCCCGAACCCCTCGATTAGATTCCAGTCTGTAACTCACTCCCGGGTATCTGTTATTCTATATATAAACCACCCCGAACCCCTCGATTAGATTCCAGTCTGTAACTCACTCCCGGGTATCTGTTATTCTATATATAAACCACCCTGATCCCCTCGATTAGGTTCCAGTCGGTATCCAGGTCCCCTGGTTTGCTGTTCCTCATTCTGTCAAGAGTCAATAGCCTCTTACTGCCGAGCTGTCAGAACGAGAGCAGGATCAGTGGACTGTGATGCCCATCAGTGTCGAGCAGCCGCCAGCACGTGGCGAATTGTAACAGTCTATTTGTGTGTTACAGTGAGGAATCCTTACACAAAGTGCACCTTCCTGTGTGGGGTCCTGGACAGCGCAATTATCCTGATGCAGTGGTACGAGCCCCTCCAGAAATTCATGCTTCTCAAGAAGGTAAACGTCGTCTTCTCGCTGATCAGTCTTGTTAGAAAATTGACCTCTCCCTCACGTTCGGGTTAGCCACAGTTTACTGCGCTGGATTAGAAGCAGCGCACTGTCAGAGGGTCAGTACTGAGGGAGTGCTGCACTGTCAGAGGGTCAGTACTGAGGGAGTGCTGCACTGTCAGAGGGTCAGTACTGAGGGAGTGCTGCACTGTCAGAGGGTCAGTACTGAGGGAGTGCCGCACTGTCAGAGGGTCAGTACTGAGGGAGTGCTGCACTGTCAGAGGGTCAGTACTGAGGGAGTGTCGCACTGTCAGAGGGTCAGTACTGAGGGAGTGCCGCACTGTCAGAGGGTCAGTACGGAGGGAGTGCCGCACTGTCAGGGGGTCAGTACTGAGGGAGTGCCGCACTGTCAGAGGGTCAGTACTGAGGGAGTGCTGCACTGTCATAGGGTCAGTACTGAGGGAGTGCCGCACTGTCAGAGGGTCAGTACTGAGGGAGTGCCGCACTGTCAGAGGGTCAGTACTGAGGGAGAGCTGCACTGTCATAGGGTCAGTACTGAGGGAGTGCCGCACTGTCAGAGGGTCAGTACTGAGGGAGTGCTGCACTGTCATAGGGTCAGTACTGAGGGAGTGCCGCACTGTCAGAGGGTCAGTACTGAGGGAGTGCCGCACTGTCAGAGGGTCAGTACTGAGGGAGAGCTGCAGCGTCAGAGGGTCAGTACTGAGGGAGTGCCGCACTGTCAGAGGGTCAGTACTGAGGGAGTGCCGCACTGTCAGAGGGTCAGTACTGAGGGAGTGCTGCACTGTCAGAGGGTCAGTACTGAGGGAGTGCCGCACTGTCAGAGGGTCAGTACTGAGGGAGTGCCGCACTGTCAGAGGGTCAGTACTGAGGGAGTGCCGCACTGTCAGAGGGTCAGTACTGAGGGAGTGCCGCACTGTCAGAGGGTCAGTACTGAGGGAGTGCCGCACTGTCAGAGGGTCAGTACGGAGGGAGTGCCGCACTGTCAGGGGGTCAGTACTGAGGGAGTGCCGCACTGTCAGAGGGTCAGTACTGAGGGAGTGCTGCACTGTCATAGGGTCAGTACTGAGGGAGTGCCGCACTGTCAGAGGGTCAGTACTGAGGGAGTGCCGCACTGTCAGAGGGTCAGTACTGAGGGAGAGCTGCAGCGTCAGAGGGTCAGTACTGAGGGAGTGCCGCACTGTCAGAGGGTCAGTACTGAGGGAGTGCCGCACTGTCAGAGGGTCAGTACTGAGGGAGTGCTGCACTGTCAGAGGGTCAGTACTGAGGGAGTGCCGCACTGTCAGAGGGTCAGTACTGAGGGAGTGCCGCACTGTCAGAGGGTCAGTACTGAGGGAGTGCCGCACTGTCAGAGGGTCAGTACTGAGGGAGTGCCGCACTGTCAGAGGGTCAGTACTGAGGGAGTTCCTCACTGTCAGAGGGTCAGTACTGAGGGAGTGCCGCACTGTCAGAGGGTCAGTATTGAGGGAGTGCCGCACTGTCAGAGGGTCAGTACTGAGGGAGTGCCGCACTGTCAGAGGGTCAGTACTGAGGGAGTGCCGCACTGTCAGAGGGTCAGTACTGAGGGAGTGCTGCACTGTCATAGGGTCAGTACTGAGGGAGTGCCGCACTGTCAGAGGGTCAGTACTGAGGAAGTGCCGCATTGTCAGAGGGTCAGTACTGAGGGACTGCCGCACTGTCAGAGGGTCAGTACTGAGGGAGAGCTGCAGCGTCAGAGGGTCAGTACTGAGGGAGTGCCGCACTGTCAGAGGGTCAGTACTGAGGGAGTGGCGCACTGTCAGAGGGTCAGTACTGAGGGAGTGCCGCACTGTCAGAGGGTCAGTACTGAGGGAGTGCCGCACTGTCAGAGGGTCAGTACTGAGGGAGTGCCGCACTGTCAGAGGGTCAGTACTGAGGGAGTGCCGCACTGTCAGAGGGTCAGTACTGAGGGAGTGCCGCACTGTCAGAGGGTCAGTACTGAGGGAGTGCCTCACTGTCAGAGGGTCAGTACTGAGGGAGTGCCGCACTGTCAGAGGGTCAGTACTGAGGGAGTGCCGCACTGTCAGAGGGTCAGTACTGAGGGAGTGCCGCACTGTTAGAGGGTCAGTACTGAGGGAGCGCCGCACTGTGAGAGGGTCAGTACTGAGGGAGTGCCGCACTGTCAGAGGGTCAGTACTGAGGGAGTGCCGCACTGTCAGAGGGTCAGTACTGAGGGAGTGCCTCACTGTCAGAGGGTCAGTACTGAGGGAGTGCCGCACTGTCAGAGGGTCAGTACTGAGGGAGTGCCGCACTGTCAGAGGGTCAGTCCTGAGGGAGTGCCGCACTGTCAGAGGGTCAGTACTGAGGGAGTGCCGCACTGTCAGAGGGTCAGTACTGAGGGAGTGCTGCACTGTCAGAGGGTCAGTACTGAGGGAGTGCCGCACTGTCAGAGGGTCAGTACGGAGGGAGTGCCGCACTGTCAGAGGGTCAGTACTGAGGGAGTGCCGCACTGTCAGAGGGTCAGTACTGAGGGAGTGCCGCACTGTCAGAGGGTCAGTACTGAGGGAGTGCCGCACTGTCAGAGGGTCAGTACTGAGGGAGTGCCGCACTGTCAGAGGGTCAGTACTGAGGGAGCGCCGCACTGTCAGAGGGTCAGTACTGAGGGAGTGCCGCACTGTCAGAGGGTCAGTACTGAGGGAGCGCCGCACTGTCAGAGGATCAGTACTGAGGGAGTGCCGCACTGTCAGAGGGTCAGTACTGAGGGAGTGCCGCACTGTCAGAGGGTCAGGACTGAGGGAGGGCCGCACTGTCAGAGAGTCAGTACTGAGGGAGTGCCGCACTGTCAGAGGGTCAGTACTGAGGGAGTGCCGCACTGTCAGAGGGTCAGTGCTGAGGGAGTGCCGCACTGTCAGAGGGTCAGTACTGAGGGAGGGCCGCACTGTCAGAGGGTCCGTACTGAGGGAGTGCCGCACTGTCAGAGGGTCAGTACTGAGGGAGTGCTGCACTGTCAGAGGGTCAGTACTGAGGGAGTGCCGCACTGTCAGAGGATCAGTACTGAGGGAGCGCTGCACTGTCAGAGAGTCAGTACTGAGGGATCGCCGCACTGTCAGAGGGTCAGTACTGAGGGAGCGCTGCACTGTCAGAGGATCAGTACTGAGGGAGGGCCGCACTGTCAGAGGGTCAGTACTGAGGGAGTGCCACACTGTCAGAGGGTCAGTACTGAGGGAGTGCCGCACTGTCAGAGGGTCAGTACTGAGGGAGTGTCTCACTGTCAGAGGGTCAATACTGAGGGAGTGCCGCACTGTCAGAGGGTCAGTACTGAGGGATTGCCGCACTATCAGAGGGTCAGTACTGAGGGAGTGCCGCACTGTCAGAGGGTCAGTACTGAGGGAGCGCCGCACTGTCAGAGGATCAGTACTGAGGGAGTGCCGCACTGTCAGAGGGTCAGTACTGAGGGAGCGCCGCACTGTCAGAGGGTCAGTACTGAGGGAGTGCCGCACTGTCAGAGGGTCAGTACTGAGGGAGTGCTGCACTGTCAGAGGGTCAGTACTGAGGGAGTGCCGCACTGTCAGATGATCAGTACTGAGGGAGTGCCGCACTGTCAGAGGGTCAGTACTGAGGGAGCGCCGCACAGTCAGAGGATCAGTACTGAGGGAGCGCCGCACTGTCAGAGGGTCAGTACTGAGGGAGTGCTGCACTGTCAGAGAGTCAGTACTGAGGGAGAGCCGCACTGTCAGAGGATCAGTACTGAGGGAGTGCCGCACTGTCAGAGCGTCAGTACTGAGGGAGTGCCGCACTGTCACAGGGTCAGTACTGAGGGAGTGACGCACTGTCAGAGGGTCAGTACTGAGGGAGTGCCGCACTGTCAGAGGGTCAGTACTGAGGGGGTGCCGCACTGTCAGAGGGTCAGTACTGAGGGAGTGCCGCACTGTCAGAGGGTCAGTACTGAGGGAGCGCTGCACTGCCGGAGTGTCAGTACTGAGGGAGTGCCGCACAGTCAGAGGGTCAGTACTGAGGGAGGGCCGCACTGTCAGAGAGTCAGTACTGAGGGACGGCCGCACTGTCAGAGAGTCAGTACTGAGGGAGTGCTGCACTGTCAGAGGGTCAGTACTGAGGGAGTGCCGCACTGTCAGAGGGTCAGTACTGAGGGAGCGCCGCACTGTCAGAGGGTCAGTACTGAGGGAGCGCTGCACTGTCAGAGAGTCAGTACTGGGGGAGCGCCGCACTGTCAGAGGGTCAGTACTGAGGGAGCGCTGCACTGTCAGAGGGTCAGTACTGAGCGAGTGCCGCACTGTCAGAGGGTCAGTACTGAGGGAGTGCCGCACTGTCAGAGGGTCAGTACTGAGGGAGTGCCGCACTGTCAGAGGGTCAGTACTGAGGGAGTGTCTTACTGTCAGAGGGTCAGTACTGAGGGAGTGCCGCACTGTCAGAGGGTCAGTACTGAGGGAGTGCCGCACTGTCAGAGGGTCAGTACTGAGGGAGCGCCACACTGTCAGAGGATCAGTACTGAGGGAGTGCCGCACTGTCAGAGGGTCAGTACTGAGGGAGCGCCGCACTGTCAGAGGGTCAGTACTGAGGGAGTGCCGCACTGTCAGAGGGTCAGTACTGAGGGAGTGCTGCACTGTCAGAGGGTCAGTACTGAGGGAGTGCCGCACTGTCAGAGGATCAGTACTGAGGGAGTGCCGCACTGTCAGAGGGTCAGTACTGAGGGAGCGCCGCACTGTCAGAGGATCAGTACTGAGGGAGCGCTGCACTGCCGGAGTGTCAGTGCTGAGGGAGTGCCGCACTGTCAGAGGGTCAGTACTGAGGGAGTGCCGCACTGTCAGAGGGTCAGTACTGAGGGAGTGCTGCACTGTCAGAGGGTCAGCACTGAGGGAGTGCCGCACTGTCAGAGGGTCAGTACTGAGGGAGTGCCGCACTGTCAGAGGGTCAGTACTGAGGGAGCGCCGCACTGTCAGAGGGTCAGTACTGAGGGAGCGCTGCACTGCCGGAGTGTCAGTGCTGAGGGAGTGCCGCACTGTCAGAGGGTCAGTACTGAGGGAGGGCCGCACTGTACTGAGGGAGTGCCGCACAGTCAGAGGGTCAGTACTGAGGGAGTGCCGCACTGTCAGAGGGTCAGCACTGAGGGAGTGCCGCACTGTCAGAGGGTCAGTACTGAGGGAGTGCCGCACTGTCAGAGGGTCAGTACTGAGGGAGCGCCGCAGTGCCGGAGTGTCAGTGCTGATTCCGCTAGCGGGATCATTTAGACTCCGGAACGGCGAATCCCGCCCATTAAACACAGGCTCCGTCTGGCCTCTCGAATTGGTGCAAAAAGATCCCATGGCCACAAACGGAAACAAAGGTTCAGTACGCCGGCCCGTCAACGCCCATCTTCCCTCTGCGGTATAAATTGTTGTGAGAGTTTAATATTTGGTGTTCTCCAGTTTGTCCTGATGAGTGCAAAATGAAAAGCTTCGACCATCACTCTCTTCACAAGGATGTCTGATGATCTTAAGTCGGTTGCTAACCAGGCCCCCCCCCCCACCCCCCCACTCTCTCGATTCTTCGCCCAGCAGTTCAGCCTCACGCTCCCGAACCCTCTCCAAATCTTCGAGCTGCTGGTTTTCCCGAGCGAGGAGTACCCGCGGGTGTGTCTGGGGGTGCGGGCTCCGACCCAGCCCAGCCAGGTCTTACAGTTCGACACCGTGCAGCTCAACGCGTCTGCCTCCCTGGGGCCCGAGGAACGGTCAGGTAGGGTGACCTCCAACAACCAGGGGCGGCGGAACCTTACATTAGCCTAGCGACCGGAACCAAAGTGCCCAGGCCTCTGCGTGGCGCCATCGTCAGACACTGCTGCCCCAGCCGCACGAGCAGGTGTGGAGACAAGAGCGTGGTTAAAAAGGTCGGGGTTCGAAATGAAGGAAGAGAGAGACAGAGAGAGAGGCGGAGGGGTTTAGGGAGGGGATTCCAGAGCTCAGCCCCCCCCCCCAGGCAGCTGAAGGCACGGCCGCCAATGGTGGAGCGATGGGAATGGGGGGGATGGTCAAGGGGCCGGAATTGGAGGAGCGCAGAGATCTAGGAGGGTTGTAGGGACTGGAGGGGGTTACAGAGATAGGGAGGGTTGTAGGGGCTGGAGGAGGTGACAGAGATAGGGAGGGTTTGGGGGCAGGACGGGGTTACAGAGATAGGGAGGGTTGTAGGGGCTGGAGGAGGTTACAAAGATAGGGACGGTTGTAGGGGCTGGAGGAGGTTACGGCCATAGGGAGGATTGTAGGGAGTGGAGGAGGTTACAGAGATAGAGAGGGTTGTAGGGACTGGGGGAGGTTATAGAGATAGGGAGGGTTGTTGGGCTGGAGGAGGTTACAGAGTTAGGGAGGGGTGTAGGGACTGGAGGAGGTTGCAGAGATAGGGAGGGTTGTAGGGCTGGAGGAGGTTACAGAGATGGGGAGGGTTGTAGGGACTGGAGGAGGTTACAGAGATAGGGAGGGTTGTAGGGACTGGAGGGGGTTACAGAGATAGGGAGAGTTGTAGGGACTGGAGGAGGTTACAGAGATAGGGAGGGTTGTGGAAGTGGAGGAGGTTACAGAGATGGGGTGGGTTGTGGAAGTGGAGGAGGAGATGGGGAGGGTTGTGGAAGTGGAGGAGGTTACAGAGATAGGGAGTGTTGTCGGGGCTGGAGGAGGTTACAGAGATAGGGAGGGTTGTCGGGGCTGGAGGAGGTTACAGAGATAGGGAGGGTTGTACGGGCTGGAGGAGGTTACAGAGTTTGGGATGGGTGTAGGGGCTGGAAGAGGTTACAGAGATAGGGAGGGTTGTCGGGGCTGGAGGAGGTTACAGAGATAGGGATGGGTGTAGGGACTGGAGGAGGTTACAGAGATAGGGAGGGTTGTCGGGGCTGGAGGATGTTACAGAGAAAGGGAGGGTTGTAGGGGCTGGTGGAGGTTACAGAGACAGGGAGGATTGTCGGGGCTGGAGGAGGTTACAGAGATAGGGAGGGTTGAGGGGGCTGGAGGAGGTCACATAGGGAAGGTTGTAGGGACTGGAGGAAGTTACAGAGATAGGGAGGGTTGTCGGGGCTGGAGGAGGTGACAGAGATAGGGAGGGTAGTAGGGGCTGGAGGAGGTTACAGAGATAGGGAGGGTTGTAGGAGCTGGAGGAGGTTACAGAGATAGGCAGGGCTGTAGGGACTGGAAGAGGTTACAGAGTTTGGGAGGGTTGTAGGGGCTGGAGGAGGTTACAGAGATAGGCAGGGCTGTAGGGACTGGAAGAGGTTACAGCGATAGGGAGGGTTGTAGGGACTGGAGGAGGTTACAGAGATAGGGAGGGTTGTCGGGGCTGGAGGAGGTTACAGAGTTAGGGAGGGTTGTAGGGGCTGGAGGAGGTTACAGAGATAGGGAGAGTTGTAGGGGCTGGAGGAGGTTACAGAAATAGGGAGGGTTGTAGGGGCTGGAGGAGGTTACAGAGATATAGAGGGTTGTAGGGGCTGGAGGAGGTTACAGAGATAGGGAGGGTTGTCGGGGCTGGAGGAGGTTACAGAGTTAGGGAGGGTTGTAGCGGCTGGAGGAGGTTACAGAGTTAGGGAGGGTTGTAGGGGCTGGAAGAGGTTAGAGATAGGGAGGATTGTAGGGGCAGGAGGAGGTTACAGAGATAGGGAGGGTTGGAGGGACTGGAGGAGGTTACAGAGATAGGGAGGATTGTAGGGGCTGGAGGAGGTTACAGAGATAGGGAGGATTGTAGGAGGTTACAGAGATAGGGAGGGTTTTGGGGCAGGACGGGGTTACAGAGATAGGGAGGGTTGTAGGGGCTGGAGGAGGTTACAAAGATAGGGACGGTTGTAGGGGCTGGAGGAGGTTACGGCCATAGGGAGGATTGTAGGGAGTGGAGGAGGTTACAGAGATAGAGAGGGTTGTAGGGACTGGGGGAGGTTATAGAGATAGGGAGGGTTGTTGGGCTGGAGGAGGTTACAGAGTTAGGGAGGGGTGTAGGGAATGGAGGAGGTTGCAGAGATAGGGAGGGTTGTAGGGCTGGAGGAGGTTACAGAGATGGGGAGGGTTGTAGGGACTGGAGGAGGTTACAGAGATAGGGAGGGTTGTAGGGATTGGAGGGGGTTACAGAGATAGGGAGAGTTGTAGGGACTGGAGGAGGTTACAGAGATAGGGAGGGTTGTGGAAGTGGAGGAGGTTACAGAGATGGGGTGGGTTGTGGAAGTGGAGGAGGAGATGGGGAGGGTTGTGGAAGTGGAGGAGGTTACAGAGATAGGGAGTGTTGTCGGGGCTGGAGGAGGTTACAGAGATAGGGAGGGTTGTCGGGGCTGGAGGAGGTTACAGAGATAGGGAGGGTTGTACGGGCTGGAGGAGGTTACAGAGTTTGGGATGGGTGTAGGGGCTGGAAGAGGTTACAGAGATAGGGAGGGTTGTCGGGGCTGGAGGAGGTTACAGAGATAGGGATGGGTGTAGGGACTGGAGGAGGTTACAGAGATAGGGAGGGTTGTCGGGGCTGGAGGATGTTACAGAGGAAGGGAGGGTTGTAGGGGCTGGTGGAGGTTACAGAGACAGGGAGGATTGTCGGGGCTGGAGGAGGTTACAGAGATAGGGAGGGTTGAGGGGGCTGGAGGAGGTCACATAGGGAAGGTTGTAGGGACTGGAGGAAGTTACAGAGATAGGGAGGGTTGTCGGGGCTGGAGGAGGTGACAGAGATAGGGAGGGTTGTAGGGGCTGGAGGAGGTTACAGAGATAGGGAGGGTTGTAGGAGCTGGAGGAGGTTACAGAGATAGGCTGGGCTGTAGGGACTGGAAGAGGTTACAGAGTTTGGGAGGGTTGTAGGGGCTGGAGGAGGTTACAGAGGCAGGGCTGTAGGGACTGGAAGAGGTTACAGCGATAGGGAGGGTTGTAGGGACTGGAGGAGGTTACAGAGATAGGGAGGGTTGTCGGGGCTGGAGGAGGTTACAGAGTTAGGGAGGGTTGTAGGGGCTGGAGGAGGTTACAGAGATAGGGAGAGTTGTAGGGGCTGGAGGAGGTTACAGAAATAGGGAGGGTTGTAGGGGCTGGAGGAGGTTACAGAGATATAGAGGGTTGTAGGGGCTGGAGGAGGTTACAGAGATAGGGAGGGTTGTCGGGGCTGGAGGAGGTTACAGAGTTAGGGAGGGTTGTAGCGGCTGGAGGAGGTTACAGAGTTAGGGAGGGTTGTAGGGGCTGGAAGAGGTTAGAGATAGGGAGGATTGTAGGGGCAGGAGGAGGTTACAGAGATAGGGAGGGTTGGAGGGACTGGAGGAGGTTACAGAGATAGGGAGGATTGTAGGGGCTGGAGGAGGTTACAGAGATAGGGAGGATTGTAGGAGGTTACAGAGATAGGGAGGGTTTTGGGGCAGGACGGGGTTACAGAGATAGGGAGGGTTGTAGGGGCTGGAGGAGGTTACAAAGATAGGGACGGTTGTAGGGGCTGGAGGAGGTTACGGCCATAGGGAGGATTGTAGGGAGTGGAGGAGGTTACAGAGATAGAGAGGGTTGTAGGGACTGTGGGAGGTTATAGAGATAGGGAGGGTTGTTGGGCTGGAGGAGGTTACAGAGTTAGGGAGGGGTGTAGGGAATGGAGGAGGTTGCAGAGATAGGGAGGGTTGTAGGGCTGGAGGAGGTTACAGAGATGGGGAGGGTTGTAGGGACTGGAGGAGGTTACAGAGATAGGGAGGGTTGTAGGGATTGGAGGGGGTTACAGAGATAGGGAGAGTTGTAGGGACTGGAGGAGGTTACAGAGATAGGGAGGGTTGTGGAAGTGGAGGAGGTTACAGAGATGGGGTGGGTTGTGGAAGTGGAGGAGGAGATGGGGAGGGTTGTGGAAGTGGAGGAGGTTACAGAGATAGGGAGTGTTGTCGGGGCTGGAGGAGGTTACAGAGATAGGGAGGGTTGTCGGGGCTGGAGGAGGTTACAGAGATAGGGAGGGTTGTACGGGCTGGAGGAGGTTACAGAGTTTGGGATGGGTGTAGGGGCTGGAAGAGGTTACAGAGATAGGGAGGGTTGTCGGGGCTGGAGGAGGTTACAGAGATAGGGATGGGTGTAGGGACTGGAGGAGGTTACAGAGATAGGGAGGGTTGTCGGGGCTGGAGGATGTTACAGAGGAAGGGAGGGTTGTAGGGGCTGGTGGAGGTTACAGAGACAGGGAGGATTGTCGGGGCTGGAGGAGGTTACAGAGATAGGGAGGGTTGAGGGGGCTGGAGGAGGTCACATAGGGAAGGTTGTAGGGACTGGAGGAAGTTAAAGAGATAGGGAGGGTTGTCGGGGCTGGAGGAGGTGACAGAGATAGGGAGGGTTGTAGGGGCTGGAGGAGGTTACAGAGATAGGGAGGGTTGTAGGAGCTGGAGGAGGTTACAGAGATAGGCAGGGCTGTAGGGACTGGAAGAGGTTACAGAGTTTGGGAGGGTTGTAGGGGCTGGAGGAGGTTACAGAGGCAGGGCTGTAGGGACTGGAAGAGGTTACAGCGATAGGGAGGGTTGTCGGGGCTGGAGGAGGTTACAGAGTTAGGGAGGGTTGTAGGGGCTGGAGGAGGTTACAGAGATAGGGAGAGTTGTAGGGGCTGGAGGAGGTTACAGAAATAGGGAGGGTTGTAGGGGCTGGAGGAGGTTACAGAGATATAGAGGGTTGTAGGGGCTGGAGGAGGTTACAGAGATAGGGAGGGTTGTCGGGGCTGGAGGAGGTTACAGAGTTAGGGAGGGTTGTAGCGGCTGGAGGAGGTTACAGAGTTAGGGAGGGTTGTAGGGGCTGGAAGAGGTTAGAGATAGGGAGGATTGTAGGGGCAGGAGGAGGTTACAGAGATAGGGAGGGTTGGAGGGACTGGAGGAGGTTACAGAGATAGGGAGGATTGTAGGGGCTGGAGGAGGTTACAGAGATAGGGAGGATTGTAGGAGGTTACAGAGATAGGGAGGGTTATAGGGACTGGAGGAGGTTACAGAGATAGGGAGGGATGTAGGGGCTGGAGGAGGTTACAGAGATAGGGATGGTTGTAGGGACTGGAGGAGGTTACAGAGATAGGGAGGGTTGTAGGGACTGAAGGGGGTTACAGAGATAGGGAGGGTTGTACGGACTGGAGGAGGTTACAGAGATAGGGAGGGATGTAGGGGCTGGAGGAGGTTACAGAGATAGAGAGGGATGTAGGGACTGGAGGAGGTTACAGAGATAGGGAGGCTTATAGGGGCTGGAGGATGTTAAAGGGATAGGGAGAGTTTAATGGGTGGACGAGGTTAGAGAGATAGGGAAGGTGGGATAAGGAATTTCAAAATGAGGATGACCTGTCCTGGGAGTGTTCGATGGGGACAGTGTAGAGGGAGCTTTACTCTGTATCTAACCACGTGCTGTACCTGTCCTGGGAGTGATTGATGGGGACAGTGTAGAGGGAGCTTTACTCTGTATCTAACCCCGTGCTGTACCTGTCCTGGGAGTGTTTGATGGGGACAGTGTAGAGAGAGCTTTACTCTGTATCTAACCCCGTGCTGTACCTGTCCTGGGAGTGTTTGATGGGGACAGTGTAGAGGGAGCTTTACTCTGTATCTAACCCTCTGCTGTACCTGTCCTGGGAGTGTTTGATGGGGACAGTGTAGAGGGAGCTTTACTCTGTATCTAACCCCGTGCTGTACCTGTCCTGGGAGTGTTTGATGGGGACAGTGTCGAGGGAGCTTTACTCTGTATCTAACTCCGTGCTGTACCTGTCCTGGGAGTGTTTGGTGGGGACAGTGTAGAGGGAGGTTTACTCTGTATCTAACCCCGTGCTGTACCTGTCCTGGGAGTGTTTGATGGGGACAGTGTAGAGGGAGCTTTACTCTGTATCTAACTCCGTGCTGTACCTGTCCTGGGTGTGTTTGATGGGGACAGTGTAGAGGGAGCTTTACTCTGTATCTAACCCTGTGCTGTACCTGTCCTGGAAGTGTTTGATGGGGACAGTGCAGAGGGAGCTTTACTCTGTATCTAACCCCGTGCTGTACCTGTCCTGGGAGTGTTTGATGGGGACAGTGCAGAGGGAGCTTTACTCTGTATCTAACCCCGTGCTGTACCTGTCCTGGGAGTGTTTGATGGGGACAGTGTAGAGGGAGCTTTACTCTGTATCTAACCCCGTGCTGTACGTGTCCTGGGAGTGTTTGATGGGGACAGTGTAGAGGGAGCTTTACTCTGTATCTAACCCCGTGCTGTACCTGTCCTGGGAGTGTTTGATGGGGACAGTGTAGAGGGAGCTTTACTCTGTATCTAACCCCGTGCTGTCACTGTCCTGGGAGTGTTTGATGGGGACAGTGTAGAGGGAGCTTTACTCTGTATCTAACCCCGTGCTGTACCTGTCCTGGGAGTGTTTGATGGGGACAGTGTAGAGGGAGCTTTACTCTGTATCTAACCCCGTGTTGTACCTGTCCTGGGAGTGTTTGATGGGGACAGTGTAGAGGGAGCTTTACTCTGTATCTAACTCCGTGCTGTACCTGTCCTGGGAGTGTTTGATGGGGACAGTGTAGAGGGAGCTTTACTCTGTATCTAACCCCGTGCTGTACCTGTCCTGGGAGTGTTTGATGGGGACAGTGTAGAGGGAGCTTTACTCTGTATCTAACCCCGTGCTGTACCTGTCCTGGGAGTGTTTGATGGGGACAGTGTAGAGGGAGCTTTACTCTGTATCTAACCCCGTGCTGTACCTGTCCTGGGAGTGTTTGATGGGGACAGTGTAGAGGGAGCTTTACTCTGTATCTAACCCCGTGCTGTACCTGTCCTGGGAGTGTTTGATGGGGACAGTGTAGAGGGAGCTTTACTCTGTATCTAACACCGTGCTGTACCTGTCCTGGGGGTGTTTAATGAGGACAGTGCAGAGGGAGATTTACTCTGTATCTAACCCCGTGCTGTACCTGTCCTGGGAGTGTTTGATGGGGACAGTGTAGAGGGAGCTTTACTCTGTATCTAACCCCGTGCTGTCACTGTCCTGGGAGTGTTTGATGGGGACAGTGTAGAGGGAGCTTTACTCTGTATCTAACCCCGTGCTGTACCTGTCCTGGGAGTGTTTGATGGGGACAGTGTAGAGGGAGCTTTACTCTGTATCTAAGCCCGTGCTGGACCTGTCCTGGGAGTGTTTGATGGGGACAGTGTAGAGGGAGCTTTACTCTGTATCTAACCCCGTGCTGTACCTGTCCTGGGAGTGTTTGATGGGGACAGTGTAGAGGGAGCTTTACTCTGTATCTAACCCTGTGCTGTACCTGTCCTGGGGGTGTTTAATGAGGACAGTGCAGAGGGAGTTTTACTCTGTATCTAACCCTGAAGAACTCAGGTTAGTTATTGATTTTCTTTTTTTGTTTTCAGAGACCTCACTGATGAATGCCAGTCACGTCTCCCAGCTGGACCGAGACAGTGTTCTTGTCTGTGTTGACAGTAAGTTTTTTACATTACACTCGGTACCTGACAAGAGGTTGTTTCTGTCACTCAATCCTGTTTCTGTCAGTGTTCAATCCAGGAGAACACACACCGAGGGTCAGTACTGAGGGAGCGCCGCACTGTCAGAGGGTCAGTACTGAGGGAGAGCTGCACTGTCAGAGGGTCAGTACTGAGGGAGTGCCGCACTCTCAGAGGGTCAGTGCTGAGGGAGCGTTGCACTGTCAGAGGGTCAGTACTGAGGGAGTGCTGCACTGTCAGAGGGTCAGTACTGAGGGAGTGCTGCACTGTCAGAGGGTCAGTACTGAGGGAGTGCTGCACTGTCAGAGGGTCAGTACTGAGGGAGGGCCGCACTGTCAGAGGGTCAGTACTGAGGGAGTGCTGCACTGTCAGAGGGTCAGTACTGAGGGAGGGCCGCACTGTCAGAGGGTCAGTACTGAGGGAGCGTTGCACTGTCAGAGGGTCAGTACTGAGGGAGTGCTGCACTGTCAGAGGGTCAGTACTGAGGGAGTGCTGCACTATCAGAGGGTCAGTACTGAGGGAGGGCCGCACTGTCAGAGGGTCAGTACTGAGGGAGTGCTGCACTGTCAGAGGGTCAGTACTGAGGGAGCGCCGCACTGTCAGAGGGTCAGTACTGAGGGAGTGCTGCACTGTCAGAGGGTCAGTACTGAGGGAGTGCCGCACTGTCAGAGGGTCAGTACTGAGGGAGGGCCGCACTGTCAGAGGGTCAGTACTGAGGGAGCGCTGCACTGTCAGAGGGTCAGTACTGAGGGAGTGCCGCACTGTCAGAGAGTCAGTACTGAGGGAGTGCTGCACTGTCAGAGGGTCAGTACTGAGGGAGCGCCGCACTGTCAGACGGTCAGTACTGAGGGAGTGCCGCACTGTCAGAGGGTCAGTACTGAGGGAGTGCCGCACTGTCAGAGAGTCAGTACTGAGGGAGTGCTGCACTGTCAGAGGGTCAGTACTGAGGGAGTGTCACACTGTCAGAGGGTCAGTCCTGAGGGAGCGCCGCACTGTCAGAGGGTCAGTCCTGAGGGAGTGCCGCACTGTCAGAGGGTCAGTACTGAGGGAGCGCCGCACTGTCAGAGGGTCAGTACTGAGGGAGTGCCGCACTGTCAGAGAGTCAGTACTGAGGGAGTGCTGCACTGTCAGAGGGTCAGTACTGAGGGAGTGCTGCACTGTCAGAGAGTCAGTACTGAGGGAGTGCTGCACTGTCAGAGGGTCAGTACTGAGGGAGTGCTGCACTGTCAGAGGGTCAGTACTGAGGGAGTGCTGCACTGTCAGAGGGTCAGTACTGAGGGAGTGCCGCACTGTCAGAGGGTCAGTACTGAGGGAGTGCCGCACTGTCAGAGGGTCAGTACTGAGGGAGTGCCGCACTGTCAGAGGGTCAGTACTGAGGGAGTGCCGCACTGTCAGAGGGTCAGTACTGAGGGAGTGCCGCACTGTCAGAGGGTCAGTACTGAGGGAGTGCCGCACTGTCAGAGGGTCAGTACTGAGGGAGCGCTGCACTGTCAGAGGGTCAGTACTGAGGGAGTGCCGCACTGTCAGAGGATCAGTACTGAGGGAGTGCCGCACTGTCAGAGGGTCAGTACTGAGGGAGTGCCGCACTGTCAGAGAGTCAGTACTGAGGGAGTGCTGCACTGTCAGAGGGTCAGTACTGAGGGAGTGTCACACTGTCAGAGGGTCAGTCCTGAGGGAGCACCGCACTGTCAGAGAGTCAGTCCTGAGGGAGCGCCGCACTGTCAGAGGGTCAGTACTGAGGGAGCGCCGCACTGTCAGAGGGTCAGTACTGAGGGAGTGCTGCACTGTCGGAGGGTCAGTACTGAGGGTGTGCCGCACTGTCAGAGTGTCAGTATTGAGGGAGCGCCGCACTGTCGGAGGGTCAGTGCTGAGGGAATGCCGCACTGTCAGAGGGTCGGTACTGAGGGAGTGCCGCACTGTCAGAGGGTCAGTACTGAGGGAGTGCTGCACTGTCAGAGAGTCAGTACTGAGGGAGTGCTGCACTGTCAGAGGGTCAGTACTGAGGGAGTGCTGCACTGTCAGAGGGTCAGTACTGAGGGAGTGCCGTACTGTCAGAGGGTCAGTACTGAGGGAGTGCCGCACTGTCAGAGGGTCAGTACTGAGGGAGTGCCGCACTGTCAGTGGGTCAGTACTGAGGGAGTGTCACACTGTCAGAGGGTCAGTCCTGAGGGAGCGCCGCACTGTCAGAGGGTCAGTCCTGAGGGAGTGCCGCACTGTCAGAGGGTCAGTACTGAGGGAGCGCCGCACTGTCAGAGGGTCAGTACTGAGGGAGTGCTGCACTGTCAGAGGGTCAGTACTGAGGGTGTGCCGCACTGTCAGAGTGTCAGTATTGAGGGAGCGCCGCACTGTCGGAGGGTCAGTGCTGAGGGAACGCCGCACTGTCAGAGGGTCGGTACTGAGGGAGTGCCGCACTGTCAGAGGGTCAGTACTGAGGGAGTGCTGCACTGTCAGAGAGTCAGTACTGAGGGAGTGCTGCACTGTCAGAGGGTCAGTACTGAGGGAGTGCTGCACTGTCAGAGGGTCAGTACTGAGGGAGTGCCGCACTGTCAGAGAGTCAGTACTGAGGGAGTGCTGCACTGTCAGAGGGTCAGTACTGAGGGAGTGCTGCACTGTCAGAGAGTCAGTACTGAGGGAGTGCCGCACTGTCAGAGGGTCAGTCCTGAGGGAGCGCCACACTGTCAGAGGGTCAGTCCTGGGGGAGAGATGGGGGAGAGGAGCCGGAGAGATGGGGGAGAGGAGCCGGAGAGATTGGGGGAGAGGAGCCGGAGTGATGGGGGGAGAGGAGCCGGAGAGATGGGGGGAGAGGAGCCGGGGAGATGGGGGGAGAGGAGCCGGAGAGATGGGGGGAGAGGAGCCGGAGAGATGGGGGAGAGGAGGGGGAGAGATGGGGGGAGAGGGGTCGGGGAGATGGGGGGAGAGGAGCCGGAGAGATGGGGGGAGAGGTGCCGGAGAGATGGGGGAGTGGAGGGGGAGAGATGGGGGGAGAGGGGCCGGGGAGATGGGGGGAGAGGAGCCGGAGAGATGGGGGGAGAGGAGCCGGAGAGATGGGGGGAGAGGAGCCGGAGAGATGGGGGGAGAGGAGGGGGAGAGATGGAGGGAGAGGAGGGGGAGAGATGGAGGGAGAGGGGCCGGGCAGATGGGGGGAGAGGAGCCGGAGAGATGGGGGAGAGGAGGGGGAGAGATGGAGGGAGAGGAGGGGGAGAGATGGAGGGAGAGGGGCCGGGCAGATGGGGGAGAGGAGCCGGAGAGATGGGGGGAGAGGAGCCGGAGAGATGGGGGAGAGGAGGGGGAGAGATGGGGGGGGAGGAGCCGGAGAGATGGGGGGAGAGGAGCCGGAGAGATGGGGGTAGAGGAGCCGGAGAGATGGGGGGAGAGGAGCCGGAGAGATGGGGGGTGAGGAGCCGGAGAGATGGGGGGAGAGGAGCCGGAGAGATGGGGGAGAGGAGCCGGAGAGATGGGGGGAGAGGAGCCGGAGAGATGGGGGGAGAGGAGCCGGAGAGATGGGGGAGAGGAGCCGGAGAGATGGGGGGTGAGGAGCCGGAGAGATGGGGGGAGAGGAGGGGGAGAGATGGGGGGAGAGGAGCCGGAGAGATGGGGTGAGAGGAGCCGGAGAGATGGGGGGAGTGGAGCCGGAGAGATGGGGGGAGAGGAGCCGGAGAGATGGGGGGAGAGGTGCCGGAGAGATGGGGGGAGAGGTGCCGGAGAGATGGGGGGAGAGGAGCCGGAGAGATGGGGGAGAGGAGCCGGAGAGATGGGGGAGAGGAGCCGGAGAGATGGGGGGAGAGGAGCCGGAGAGATGGGGGGAGAGGAGGGGGAGAGATGGGGGGAGAGGAGCCGGAGAGATGGGGGGAGAGGAGCCGGAGAGATGGGGGGAGAGGAGCTGGAGAGATGGGAGTAGAGGAGCCGGACAGATGGGGGGAGAGGAGCCGGAGAGATGGGGGAGAGGAGCCGGAGAGATGGGGGAGAGGAGCCGGAGAGATGGGGGGAGAGGAGCCGGAGAGATGGGGGGAGAGGAGCCGGAGAGATGGGGGGAGAGGAGCCGGAGAGATGGGGGGAGAGGAGCCGGAGAGATGGGGGGAGAGGAGCCGGAGAGATGGGGGGAGAGGAGCCGGAGAGATGGGGGACTGTCTAACAGTGTTGCGGTGATTTTCAGACTGTGTGAAGATTGTGAACATGCACGGGGAGCTGTGTCACCGGATGGGGACTGAGATGACATTCAGATTTTGTGTGCAGACGGTGGGTGAGTATCTGGCGACGGGATCTTCCTCAGCCTGTTTCCCTGGTAACGGGGGTGACGGGCAGGCGGGCACCCTTCCCAATATCTGCAGTGGAAGTGCAATCCGAGCTGACGGTCCACGATTCGCATGGAGGTGATTCACTAACTGACCTGTCACTCGCGCTTCGAGCTCTCCACAATACGGCAATACTGTCCTCCACCGACGGTAAATTGTGTGGAGCAATCACCGCCTCCTCTCCAGAGACCTGTCTGTCGTTCTGCTCGCAGGGCCTGCCGACTCCATCCGGTCAGCACTCTGCACCCATTCTCTATTCACCCTGTAACTCGACTCACACACCTGTTTTCCATTGTGTAGTGTGCCTGCAGGATAGTGTCCTCGCGTTCTGGAGACACGGGATGCAAGGCCAGAGCCTGCAGACAAATGAGGTAATATTTACAGTCGTGGTGGGGACGGGTCTGTCACTGTGTAACACTGGGATACAGTACTGGTGGGGATGGGTCTGTCACTGTGTAACACTGGGGTACAGTACTGGTGGGGATGGGTCTGTCACTGTGTAACACTGGGGTACAGTACTGGTGGGGACGGGTCTGTCACTGTATAACACTGGGGTACAGTACTGGTGGGGACGGGTCTGTCACTGTGTAACACTGGGGTACAGTACTGGTGGGGATGGGTCTGTCACTGTGTAACACTGGGGTACAGTACTGGTGGGGACGGGTCTGTCACTGTATAACACTGGGGTACAGTACTGGTGGGGATGGGTCTGTCACTGTATAACACTGGGGTACAGTACTGGTGGGGATGGGTCTGTCACTGTGTAACACTGGGGTACAGTACTGGTGGGGACGGGTCTGTCACTGTATAACACTGGGTACAGTACTGGTGGGGACGGGTCTGTCACTGTATAACACTGGGGTACAGTACTGGTGGGGACGGGTGTCACTGTATAACACTGGGGTACAGTACTGGTGGGGACGGGTCTGTCACTGTATAACACTGGGATACAGTACTGGTGGGGATGGGTCTGTCACTGTGTAACACTGGGGTACAGTACTGGTGGGGACGGGTCTGTCACTGTATAACACTGGGGTACAGTACTGGTGGGGACGGGTCTGTCACTGTATAACACTGGGCTACAGTACTGGTGGGGACGGGTCTGTCACTGTGTAACACTGGGGTACAGTACTGGTGGGGACGGGTCTGTCACTGTATAACACTGGGGTACAGTACTGTTGGGGACGGGTCTGTCACTGTATAACACTGGGGTACAGTACTGGTGGGGACGGGTGTCACTGTATAACACTGGGGTACAGTACTGGTGGGGACGGGTCTGTCACTGTATAACACTGGGATACAGTACTGGTGGGGACGGGTCTGTCACTGTGTAACACTGGGGTACAGTAATGGTGGCGACGGGTCTGTCACTGTGTAACACTGGGGTACAGTACTGGTGGGGACGGGTCTGTCGCTGTATAACACTGGGGTACAGGACTGGTGGGGACGGGTCTGTCTCTGTATAGCACTGGGTACAGTACTGGTGGGGACGGGTCTGTCACTGTATAACACTGGGGTACAGTACTGGTGGGGACGGGTCTGTCACTGTATAACACTGGGGTACAGTACTGGTGGGGACGGGTCTGTCACTGTATAACACTGGGGTACAGTACTGGTGGGGACGGGTCTGTCACTGTATAACACTGGGGTACAGTACTGGTGGGGACGGGTCTGTCACTGTAACACTGGGGTACAGTACTGGTGGGGACGGGTCTGTCACTGTATAACACTGGGGTACAGTACTGGTGGGGACGGGTCTGTCAGTGTATAACACTGGGGTACAGTACTGGTGGGGACGGGTCTGTCACTGCATAACACTGGGATACAGTACTGGTGGGGACGGGTCTGTCACTGTATAACACTGGGGTACAGTACTGGTGGGGACGGGTCTGTCACTGTATAACACTGGGGTTCAGTACTGGTGGGGACGGGTCTGTCACTGTGTAACACTGGGGTACAGTACTGGTGGGGACGGGTCTGTCACTGTGTAACACTGGGGTACAGTACTGGTGGGGACTGGTCTGTCACTGTAACACTGGGGTACAGTACTGGTGGGGTTGGGTCTGTCACTGTATAACACTGGGGTACAGTACTGGTGGGGACGGGTCTGTCACTGTATAACACTGGTTCAGTACTGGTGGGGACGGGTCTGTCACTGTATAACACTGGGGTACAGTACAGGTGGGGATGGGTCTGTCACTGTATAACACTGGGGTACAGTACTGGTGGGGACGGGTCTGTCACTGTATAACACTGGGGTACAGTACTGGTGGGGACGGGTCTGTCACTGTATAACACTGGGATACAGTACTGGTGGGGACGGGTCTGTCACTGTATAACACTGGGGTACAGTACTGGTGGGGACGGGTCTGTCGCTGTATAACACTGGGGTACAGTACTGGTGGGGACGGGTTTTTCACTGTATAACACTGGGGTACAGTACTGGTGGGGACGGGTCTGTCACTGTATAACACTGGGGTACAGTACTGGTGGGGACGGGTCTGTCACTGTATAACACTGGGGTTCAGTACTGGTGGGGACGGGTCTGTCACTGTATAACACTGGGGTACAGTACTGGTGGGGACGGGTCTGTCACTGTATAACACTGGGGTACAGTACTGGTGGGGACGGGTTTTTCACTGTATAACACTGGGGTACAGTACTGGTGGGGACGGGTCTGTCTCTGTATAACACTGGGGGACAGTGCTGGTGGGGACGGGTCTGTCACTGTATAACACTGGGGTACAGTACTGGTGGGGATGGGTCTGTCACTGTGTAACACTGGGGTACAGTACTGGTGGGTACGGGTCTGTCACTGTGTAACACTGGGGTACAGTACTGGTGGGGATGGGTCTGTCACTGTGTAACACTGGGGTACAGTACTGGTGGGGACGGGTCTGTCACTGTATACCACTGGGGTACAGTACTGTTGGGGACGGGTCTGTCACTGTATAACACTGGGGTACAGTACTGGTGGGGACAGGTCTGTCACTGTATAACATTGGGATACAGCACTGGTGGGGACGGGTCTGTCTCTGTATAGCACTGGGTACAGTACTGGTGGGGACGGGTCTGTCACTGTATAACACTGGGGTACAGTACTGGTGGGGACGGGTCTGTCACTGTATAACACTGGGGTACAGTACTGGTGGGGACGGGTCTGTCACTGTATAACACTGGGGTACAGTACTGGTGGGGACGGGTCTGTCACTGTATAACACTGGGGTACAGTACTGGTGGGGACGGGTCTGTCACTGTATAACACTGGGGTACAGTACTAGTGGGGACGGGTCTGTGACTGTATAACACTGGGGTACAGTATTGGTGGGGACGGGTCTGTCACTGTATAACACTGGGGTACAGTATTGGTGGGGACGGGTCTGTCACTGTATAACACTGGGGTACAGTACTGGTGGGGACGGGTCTGTCACTGTATAACACTGCGGTACAGTACTGGTGGGGACAGGTCTGTCACTGTATAACACTGGGGTACAGTCCTGGTGGGGACGGGTCTGTCACTGTATAACACTGGGGTGCAGTACTGGTGGGGACGGGTCTGTCGCTGTATAACACTGGGGTACAGTACTGGTGGGGACGGGTCTGTCACTGTATAACACTGGGGTACAGTACTGGTGGGGACGGGTCTGTCACTGTATAACACTGGGGTACAGTACTGGTGGGGACGAGTCTGTCACTGTATAACAGTGGAGTACAGTACTGGTGGGGACGGGTCTGTCACTGTATAACACTGGGATACAGTACTGGTGGGGATGGGTCTGTCACTGTATAACACTGGGGTACAGTACTGGTGGGGACGGGTCTGTCACTGTATAACACTGGGGTACAGTACTGGTGGGGACGGGTCTGTCACTGTATAACACTAGGGTACAGTACTGGTGGGGATGGGTCTGTCACTGTATAACACTGGGGTACAGTACTGGTGGGGACGGGTCTGTCACTGTATAACACTGGGGTACAGTACTGGTGGGGACGGGTCTGTCACTGTATAACACTGGGGTACAGTACTGGTGGGGACGGGTTTTTCACTGTATAACACTGGGGTACAGTACTGGTGGGGACGGGTCTGTCTCTGTATAACACTGGGGCACAGTACTGGTGGGGACGGGTCTGTCACTGTATAACACTGGGGTACAGTACTGGTGGGGATGGGTCTGTCACTGTGTAACACTGGGGTACAGTACTGGTGGGGACGGGTCTGTCACTGTGTAACACTGGGGTACAGTACTGGTGGGGATGGGTCTGTCACTGTGTAACACTGGGGTACAGTACTGGTGGGGACGGGTCTGTCACTGTATAACACTGGGGTACAGTACTGTTGGGGACGGGTCTGTCACTGTATAACACTGGGGTACAGTACTGGTGGGGACGGGTCTGTCACTGTATAACATTGGGATACAGCAATGGTGGGGACGGGTCTGTCTCTGTATAGCACTGGGTACAGTACTGGTGGGGACGGGTCTGTCACTGTATAACACTGGGGTACAGTACTGGTGGGGACGGGTCTGTCACTGTATAACACTGGGGTACAGTACTGGTGGGGACGGGTCTGTCACTGTATAACACTGGGGTACAGTACTGGTGGGGACGGGTCTGTCACTGTATAACACTGGGGTACAGTACTGGTGGGGACGGGTCTGTCACTGTATAACACTGGGGTACAGTACTGGTGGGGACGGGTCTGTCACTGTATAACACTGGGGTACAGTACTAGTGGGGACGGGTCTGTGACTGTATAACACTGGGCTACAGTATTGGTGGGGATGGGTCTGTCACTGTATAACACTGGGGTACAGTATTGGTGGGGACGGGTCTGTCACTGTATAACACTGGGGTACAGTACTGGTGGGGACGGGTCTGTCACTGTATAATACTGCGGTACAGTACTGGTGGGGACAGGTCTCTCACTGTATAACACTGGGGTACAGTACTGGTGGGGACGGGTCTGTCCCTGTATAACACTGGGATACAGTACTGGTGGGGACGGGTCTGTCACTGTATAACACTGGAGTACAGTACTGGTGGGGACGGGTCTGTCGCTGTATAACACTGGGGTACAGTACTGGTGGGGACGGGTCTGTCACTGTATAACACTGCGGTACAGTACTGGTGGGGACGGGTCTGTCACTGTATAACACTGGGGTACAGTACTGGTGGGGATGGGTCTGTTACTGTATAACACTGGGGTACAGTACTGGTGGGGACGGGTCTGTCGCTGTATAACACTGGGGTACAGTACTGGTGGGGACGGGTCTGTCACTGTATAACACTGGGGTACAGTACTGGTGGGGATGGGTCTGTCACTGTATAACACTGGGGTACAGTACTGGTGGGGATGGGTCTGTCACTGTATAACACTGGGGTACAGTACTGGTGGGGACGGGTCTGTCACTGTGTAACACTGGGGTACAGTACTGGTGGGGACTGGTCTGTCACTGTATAACACGGGGATACAGTACTGGTGGGGACGGGTCTGACACTGTATAACACTGGGGTACAGTACTGGTGGGGACGGGTCTGTCACTGTATAACACTGGGGTACAGTACTGGTGGGGACGGGTCTGTCACTGTATAACACTGGGGTACAGTAATGGTGGGGACGGGTCTGTCACTGTATAACACTGTGGTACAGTACTGGTGGGGATGGGTCTGTCACTGTATAACACTGGGGTACAGTACTGGTGGGGACGGGTCTGTCACTGTATAACACTGGGCTACAGTACTGGTGGGGATGGGTCTGTCACTGTATAACACTGGGGTACAGTAATGGTGGGGACGGGTCTGTCACTGTATAACACTGTGGTACAGTACTGGTGGGGATGGGTCTGTCACTGTATAACACTGGGGTACAGTACTGGTGGGGATGGGTCTGTCACTGTATAACACTGCGGTACAGTACTGGTGGGGACGGGTCTGTCACTGTATAACACTGGGGTACAGTACTGGTGGGGATGGGTCTGTCACTGTATAACACTGTGGTACAGTACTGGTGGGGACGGGTCTGTCACTGTATAACACTGCGGTACAGTACTGGTGGGGACGGGTCTGTCACTCTATAACACTGGGGTACAGTACTGGTGGGGACGGGTCTGTCACTCTATAACACTGGGGTACAGTACTGGTGGGGACGGGTCTGTCACTGTATAACACTGGGGTACAGTACTGTTGGGGACGGGTCTGTCACTGTATAACACTGGGGTACAGTACTGGTGGGGACGGGTCTGTAACTGTATAACACTGGGGTACAGTACTGGTGGGGACGGGTCTGTCACTGTATAACACTGGGGTACAGTACTGGTGGGGACGGGTCTGTCCCTGTATAACACTGGGGTACAGTACTGGTGGGGACGGATCTGTCACTGTATAACACTGCGGTACAGTACTGGTGGGGACGGGTCTGTCACTGTATAACACTGGGGTACAGTACTGGTGGGGATGGGTCTGTCACTGTATAACACTGTGGTACAGTACTGGTGGGGACGGGTCTGTCACTGTATAACACTGCGGTACAGTACTGGTGGGGACGGGTCTGTCACTGTATAACACTGGGGTACAGTACTGGTGGGGACGGGTCTGTCACTGTATAACACTGGGGTACAGTACTGTTGGGGACGGGTCTGTCACTGTATAACACTGGGGTACAGTACTGGTGGGGACGGGTCTGTCACTGTATAACACTGGGGTACAGTACTGGTGGGGACGGGTCTGTCACTGTATAACACTGGGGTACAGTACTGGTGGGGATGGGTCTGTCACTGTATAACACTGGGGTACAGTACTGGTGGGGATGGGTCTGTCACTGTATAACACTGGGGTACAGTACTGGTGGGGACGGGTCTGTCACTGTATAACACTGGGGTACAGTACTGGTGGGGACGGGTCTGTCACTGTGTAACACTGGGGTACAGTACTGGTGGGGACGGGTCTGTCACTGTATAACACTGGGGTACAGTACTGGTGGGGACGGGTCTGTCACTGTATAACACTGGGGTACAGTACTGGTGGGGACGGGTCTGTCACTGTATAACACTGGGGTACAGTACTGGTGGGGACGGGTCTGTCACTGTATAACACTGGGGTACAGTACTGGTTGGGAGAGACACTGTGGAGAGATTATGTTTCCTACTTTGATTTCCCTCTGTAGATAACTCAGGAAATAACAGATGAAACGAGGATGTTCCGTGTGCTGGGCACCCAGAGGTGAGAATCCCGGTGGGGTGTCAGTTGTCCTGTTGGTCAGTTGGACCATGTTCGGAGGGAGCGAGCGAGGCACCACCCACTCAGCCCCAGGGTGCAGAGAGGAGCTCCCCTCACTTCCAAGCGGGATTCTTCTACCCTGGGGAAAAGCCTCTGACTACCCACTCTGTCCATGCCCCTCATAATCTTGTGGACCTCTATCAGGTCGCCCCTCACCCTCGGTCATTCCAGTGAAAACAATCGAGTTTATCCAACCGCTCCTCATAGCTAATGCCCTCCATACCAGGCAACATTCTGGTAAATCTCTTCTGCACCCTCTCGAAAGCCTCCACATCCTTCTGGTAGTGTGGCGACCAGAATTGAACACTATACTCCAAGTGTGGCCTAACTAAGGTTCTCTTCAGCTGCAACATGACTTGCCAATTCTTATACTCAATGCCCCGGCCAATGAAGGCAAGCATGCCATATGCCTTCTTGACTACCTTCTCCACCTGTGTTGCCCCTTTCAGTGACCCGTGGACCTGTACTCCTAGATCTCTCTGCCTGTCAATACTCTTGAGGGTTCTACCATTCACTGTATATTCCCTACCTGCATTAGACCTTCCAAAATGCATTACCTCGCATTTGTTCGGATTAAACTCCATCTGCCACCTCTCTGCCCAAGTCCCCAACCGATCCATATCCTGCCCGATCCTCCGCTGTCGGTCCAGCTGTGGAAAAACAGCCCGACTTTCACAGCCAGAGAGGTTCATCATCAGGCGCAATATTCCAAAGTATCGGGAAAGGGAAACCTGCTGGGAGGGAGCGGAGCGAATTGGTTTGATCAGCCGAGTGGCCAGCTGCAGTGGTCGGACCCTTGCCTGCTAATACGGATGGGTTGTCTTCCCACAGGGATATTATTCTGGAGAGCACACCGACTGACAATCCAGACGCCCAGAGTAATCTCTACATCCTCACAGGCCACAAGAGCACTTACTGACACGGGAGCCGTGGGAGTGTTGGGAATGGGAGCGGCGCGGATCTTCGAAGAGACGAAACCTCTCCGGGTTCAGGAAGGTCTTGGGTTACGTGTTATTTAAGTGATTGTGTAAATGTCCAGATTAAACTCAAAGTTAACTTTCCAATCAAGCATTTGTGTCACTTCTAAACGAGATCACCCTATCTCTATAACCACCTCCAGTCCCGACAACCCTCCCTATCTCTATAACCACCTCCAGTCCCGACAACCCTCCCTATCTCTATAACCACCTCCAGTCCCTACAACCCTTCCTATCTCTATAACCACCTCCAGTCCCGACAACCCTCCCTATCTCTGTAACCTCCTCCAGTCCCTACACCCCTCCCTATCTCTGTAACCTCCTCCAGTCCCGACAACCCTCCCTATCTCTGTAACCTCCTCCAGTCCCTACAACCCTCCCTATCTCTGTAACCTCCTCCAGCCCCTACAACCCTCCCTATCTCTGTAACCTCCTCCAGTCCCTACAACCCTCCCTATCTCTGTAACCTCCTCCAGCCCTACAACCCTCCCTATCTCTGTCACCTCCTCCAGCCCCTACAACCCTCCCTATCTCTGTAACCTCCTCCAGCCCCTACAACCCTCCCTATCTCTGTAACCTCCTCCCAGCCCCGACACCCCTCACTATCTCTATAACCGCCTCCAGCCCCTACAACCCTCCCTATCTCTATAACCGCCTCCAGTCCCGACAACCCTCCCTATCTCTGTAACCTCCTCCAGTCCCTACAACCCTCCCTATCTCTATAACCGCCTCCAGTCCCGACAACCCTCCCTATCTCTATAACCGCCTCCAGTCCCGACAACCCTCCCTATCTCTATAACCGCCTCCAGTCCTGACAACCCTCCCTATCTCTATAACCGCCTCCAGTCCCGACAACCCTCACTATCTCTATAACCGCCTCCAGCCCCGACACCCTCCCTATCTCTGTAACCTCCTCCAGTCCCTACAACCCTCCCTATCTCTATAACCGCCTCCAGTCCCGACACCCTCCCTATCTCTATAACCTCCTCCAGCCCCTCCAACCCTCCCTATCTCTGTAACCTCCTCCAGTCCCTACAACCCTCCCTATCTCTGTAACCTCCTCCAGTCCCTACAACCCTCCCTATCTCTGTAACCTCCTCCCGTCCCTACAACCCTCCCTATCTCTGTAACCTCCTCCGGTTCCTACACCCCTTCCTATCTCTATAACCGCCTCCAGACCCTACACCCCTCCCTATCTCTGTAACCTCCTCCAGTCCCTACACCCCTTCCTATCTCTATAACCGCCTCCAGACCCTACAACCCTCCCTATCTCTGTAACCGCCTCCAGTCCCTACACCCCTCCCTATCTCTGTAACCTCCTCCAGTCCCTACAACCCCTCCCTATCTCTGTAACCTCCTCCTGCGCCTACAACCCACCCTATCTCTGTAACCGCCTCCAGTCCCTACACCCCTTCCTATCTCTATAACCGCCTCCAGCCCCTACAACCCTCCCTATCACTGTAACCGCCTCCAGCCCCTACAACCCTCCCAATCTCTGTAACCTCCTCCAGCTCCTACAATCCTCCATATTTCAGTAACCTCCTCCAGTCCCTACAACCCTCCCTATCTCTGTAACCGCTTCCAGTCCCTACAACCCTCCCTATCTCTGTAACCTTCTCCAGCCCCTACAGCCCTCCCTATCTAAGTAACCTCCTCCAGCCCCTACACCCTCCCTATCTCTGTAACCTCCTCCAGCCCCAACAATCCTACCTATCTCTGTAACCTCCTCCAGTCCCTACAATCCTCCCATCTCTGTAACCGCTTCCAGTCCCTACAACCCTCCCTATCTCTGTAACCTCCTCCAGCCCCTACAACCCTCCCTATCTCTGTAACCTCCTCCAGCCCCTACACCCCTCCCTATCTCTGTAACCTCCTCCAGCCCCTACAACCCTCCCTATCTCTGTAACCTTCTCCAGCCCCTACAGCCCTCCCTATCTAAGTAACCTCCTCCAGCCCCTACACCCTCCCTATCTCTGTAACCTCCTCCAGCCCCAACAATCCTACCTATCTCTGTAACCTCCTCCAGTCCCTACACCCCTCCCTATCTCTGTAACCTCCTCCAGCCCCTACACCCCTCCCTATCTCTGTAACCTCCTCCAGCCCCCTACACCCCTCCCTATCTCTGTAACCTCCTCCAGCCCCTACAACCCTCCGAGATCTCTGCGCTCCTCCCATTCCGGCCTCTTGACCATCCCCCCCCCCCATTCCCATCGCTCCGCCATTGCCTGGGGGGGGGGGGGGGCGCTGAGCTCTGGAATCCCCTCCGTAAACCCATCTGCCTCTTTCTCCTCCTGAAAATTACATTTGACGAACTTTTAGTCACCTGTCCCTATTGTTTCTTTGGCATTCCTGTCTTGAGCAATAACATCAACCGAGACTGATGGAAATGAGGCTATGACAGGTGAGGATCTTGAGACGAGTGTCATCACTAAGGAGGTAGTGATGGGCAAGATAATGGGGCTAAAAGTAGACAAGTCTCCTGGACCTGATGGAATGCATCCCAGAGTGCTAAAAGAGATGGCTAGGGAAATTACAAATGCACTAGTGATAATTTCCCAAAATTCACTAGACTCTGGGGTGGTCCCGGCGGATTGGAAATTAGCAAACGTGACACCACTGTTTAAAAAAGGAGGTAGGCAGAAAGCGGGTAATTATAGGCCAGTGAGCCTAACTTCGGTAGCAGGGAAGATGCTGGAATCTATCATCAAGGAAGAAATAGCGAGGCATCTGGATGGAAATTGTCCCATTGGGCAGACGCAGTATGGGTTCATAAAGGGCAGGTCGTGCCTAACTAATTTAGTGGAATTTTTTGAGGACATTACCAGTGCGGTAGATAACGGGGAGCCAATGGATGTGGTATATCTGGATTTCCAGAAAGCCTTTGACAAGGTGCCACACAAAAGGTTGTTGCATAAGGTAAAGATGCATGGCATTAAGGGGAAAGTAGTAGCATGGATAGAGGATTGGTTAATTAATAGAAAGCAAAGAGTGGGGATTAATGGGTGTTTCTCTGGTTGGCAATCAGTAGCTAGTGGTGTCCCTCAGGGATCAGTGTTGGGCCCACAACTGTTCACAATTTACATAGATGATTTGGAGTTGGGGACCAAGGGCAATGTGTCCAAGTTTGCAGACGACACTAAGATGAGTGGTAAAGCAAAAAGTGCAGAGGATACCGGAAGTCTGCAGAGGGATTTGGATTGGCTAAGCGAATGGGCTAGGGTCTGGCAGATGGAATACAATGTTGACAAATGTGAGGTTATCCAGTTTGGTAGGAATAACATCAAAAGGGATTATTATTTAAATGATAAAATATTAAAACATGCTGCTGTGCAGAGAGACCTGGGTGTGCTAGTGCATGAGTCACAAAAAGTTGGTTTAAGAAGGCGAATGGAATTTTTTTTTTTTAATAAAATATTTTATTGAAAATTTTTGGTCAACCAACACAGTACATTGTGCATCCTTTACACAATATTATAACAACACAAATAACAATGACCTCTTTTATAAACAGAAAATGAATAAATAATAAATAACAAAAATGAAAACTAACCCTAATTGGCAACTGCCTTATCACAAGTAACACTCTCCAAAAATATAATTTAACAGTCCAATATATAATTATCTGTAGCAACGACCTATACATACTATACAGTATATATTAACAACCCTGAGAGTCCTTCTGGTCCCCCCCCCCCCCCCCCCCCGATCCTGGGCTGCTGCTGCTGCCTTCTTTTTTCCATTCCATCTATCTTTCTGCGAGGTATTCGACGAACGGTTGCCACCGCCTGGTGAACCCTTGAGCCGACCCCCTTAGAAAGAACTTAATCCGCTCTAGCTTTATAAACCCCGCCATGTCATTTATCCAGGTCTCCACCCCCGGGGGCTTGGCTTCTTTCCACATTAGCAATATCCTGCGCCGGGCTACTAGGGACGCAAAGGCCAAAACATCGGCCTCTCTTGCCTCCTGCACTCCCGGCTCTTGTGCAACCCCAAATATAGCCAACCCCCAGCTTGGTTCGACCCGGACCCCCACTACTTTTGAAAGCACCTTTGTCACCCCCATCCAAAACCCCTGTAGTGCCGGGCATGACCAAAACATAAGGGTATGATTCGCTGGGCTTCTCGAGCACCTCGCACACCTATCCTCCACCCCAAAAAATTTACTGAGCCGTGCTCCAGTCATATGCGCCCTGTGTAATACCTTAAACTGAATCAGGCTTAGCCTGGCACACGAGGACGACGAGTTTACCCTGCTTAGGGCATCTGCCCACAGCCCCTCCTCGATCTCCTCCCCCAGCTCTTCTTCCCATTTCCCTTTTAGTTCATCTACCATAGTCTCCCCTTCGTCCCTCATTTCCCTATATATATGACACCTTACCATCCCCCACCCATGTCTTTGAGATCACTCTGTCCTGCACCTCTTGTGTCGGGAGCTGCGGGAATTCCCTCACCTGTTGCCTCGCAAAAGCCCTCAGTTGCATATACCTGAATGCATTCCCTTGGGGCAACCCATATTTCTCGGTCAGCGCTCCCAGACTCGCGAACTTCCCATCCACAAACAGATCTTTCAGTTGCGTTATTCTTGCTCTTTGCCACATTCCATATCCCCCATCCATTCCCCCCTGGGCAAACCTATGGTTGTTTCTTATCAGGGACCCCCCCCAAGGCTCCAGTCTTTCCCCTATGCCGTCTCCACTGTCCCCAAATCTTCAGTGTAGCTACCACCACCGGGCTTGTGGTGTAGTTCCTCGGTGAGAACGGCAATGGGGCTGTCACCATAGCCTGTAGGCTAGTCCCCCTACAGGACGCCCTCTCTAATCTCTTCCACGCCGCTCCCTCTCCCATCCACTTACTCACCATTGAAATATTAGCGGCCCAATAATACTCACTTAGGCTCGGTAGTGCCAGCCCCCCCCCCCCTATCCCTGCTACGCTGTAAGAATCCCTTCCTCACTCTCGGGGTCTTCCCGGCCCACACAAAACCCATGATGCTCTTTTCAATCCTTTTAAAAAAAGCCTTCGTGATCACCACCGGGAGGCACTGAAACACAAAGAGGAATCTCGGGAGGACCACCATCTTAACCGCCTGCACCCTCCCTGCCAGTGACAGGGATACCATATCCCATCTCTTGAAATCCTCCTCCATTTGTTCCACCAACCGCGTTAAATTTAACCTATGCAATGTGCCCCAATTCTTGGCTATCTGGATCCCCAGGTAACGAAAGTCCCTTGTTACCTTCCTCAACGGTAGGTCCTCTATTTCTCTACTCTGCTCCCCTGGATGCACCACAAACAACTCACTTTTCCCCATGTTCAATTTATACCCTGAAAAATCCCCAAACTCCCCAAGTATCCGCATTATTTCTGGCATCCCCTCCGCCGGGTCTGCCACATATAGTAACAAATCGTCCGCATACAAAGATACCCGGTGTTCTTCTCCTCCTCTAAGTACTCCCCTCCACTTCTTGGAACCCCTCAACGCTATCGCCAGGGGCTCAATCGCCAGTGCAAACAATAATGGGGACAGAGGGCATCCCTGCCTTGTCCCTCTATGGAGCCGAAAATATGCAGATCCCCATCCATTCGTGACCACGCTCGCCATCGGGGCCCTATACAACAGCTGCACCCATCTAACATACCCCTCTCCAAAACCAAATCTCCTCAACACCTCCCACAAATAATCCCACTCCACTCTATCAAATGCTTTCTCGGCATCCATCGCCACTACTATCTCCGTTTCCCCCTCTGGTGGGGGCATCATCATTACCCCTAACAGCCTCCGTATATTCGTGTTCAGCTGTCTCCCCTTCACAAACCCAGTTTGGTCCTCGTGGATCACCCCCGGGACACATTCCTCTATTCTCATTGCCATTACCTTGGCCAGGATCTTGGCATCTACATTTAGGAGGGAAATAGGTCTATAGGACCCGCATTGTAGCGGGTCCTTTTCCTTCTTTAAGAGAAGCGATATCGTTGCTTCAGACATAGTCGGGGGCAGTTGTCCCCTTTCCTTTGCCTCATTAAAGGTCCTCGTCAATACCGGGGCGAGCAAGTCCACATATTTTCCATAGAATTCGACTGGGAATCCATCCGGTCCCGGGGCCTTTCCCGCCTGCATGCTCCTAATTCCTTTCACCACTTCTTCTACCTCGATCTGTGCTCCCAGTCCCACCCTTTCCTGCTCTTCCACCTTGGGAAATTCCAGCCGATCCAAAAAGCCCATCATTCTCTCCCTCCCATCCGGGGGTTGAGCTTCATATAATTTTTTATAAAATGTCTTGAACACTCCATTCACTCTCTCCGCTCCCCGCTCCATCTCTCCTTCCTCATCCCTCACTCCCCCTATTTCCCTCGCTGCTCCCCTTTTCCTCAATTGGTGTGCCAGCAACCTGCTCGCCTTCTCCCCATATTCATACTGTACACCCTGTGCCTTCCTCCATTGTGCCTCTGCAGTGCCCGTAGTCAGCAAGTAAAATTCTACATGTAGCCTTTGCCTTTCCCTGTACAGTCCCTCCTCCGGTGCTTCCGCATATTGTCTGTCCACCCTCAAAAGTTCTTGCAGCAACCGCTCCCGTTCCTTACTCTCCTGCTTCCCTTTATGTGCCCTTATTGATATCAGCTCCCCTCTAACCACCGCCTTCAGCGCCTCCCAGACCACTCCCACCTGGACCTCCCCATTATCATTGAGTTCCAAGTACTTTTCAATGCACCCCCTCACCCTTAGACACACCCCCTCATCTGCCATTAGTCCCATGTCCATTCTCCAGGGTGGGCGCCCTCCTGTTTCCTCCCTTATCTCCAAGTCCACCCAGTGTGGAGCGTGATCCGAAATGGCTATAGCCGTATACTCTGTTCCCCTCACCTTCGGGATCAACGCCCTTCCCAGCACAAAAAAGTCTATTCGCGAGTAGACTTTATGGACATAGGAGAAAAACGAGAACTCGTTACTCCTAGGTCTGCTAAATCTCCACGGGTCTACTCCTCCCATCTGCTCCATAAAATCTTTAAGTACCTTGGCTGCTGCCGGCCTCCTTCCAGTCCTGGACTTCGACCTATCCAGCCCTGGTTCCAACACCGTATTAAAATCTCCCCCCATTATCAGCTTTCCCATCTCTAGGTCCGGAATGCGTCCTAGCATCCGCCTCATAAAATTGGCATCATCCCAGTTCGGGGCATATACGTTTACCAAAACCACCGTCTCCCCCTGTAGTTTGCCACTCACCATCACGTATCTGCCCCCACTATCCGCCACTATAGTCTTTGCCTCGAACATTACCCGCTTCCCCACTAATATAGCCACCCCCCTGTTTTTCGCATCTAGCCCCGAATGGAACACCTGCCCCACCCATCCTTTGCGTAGCCTAACCTGGTCTATCAGTTTCAGGTGCGTTTCCTGTAACATAACCACATCTGCCTTAAGTTTCTTAAGGTGTGCGAGTACCCGTGCCCTCTTTATCGGCCCGTTCAGCCCTCTCACGTTCCACGTGATCAGCCGGGTTGGGGGGCTTCCTACCACCCCCCCCCCACCCCCCCTTGTCGATTAGCCATCCCCTTTTTCCAGCTCCTCACCCGGTTCCCACGCAGCTGTATCTCCCCCAGGCGGTGCCCCCCCGCCCATCCTCTCCCATACCAGCTCCCCCCTTTCCCCAGCAGCAGCAACCCAGTAATTCCCCCCTCCCACCCCTCCCCGCTAGATCCCCCGCTAGCGTAATTACTCCCCCCATGTTGCTCCCAGAAGTCAGCAAACTCTGGCCGACCTCGGCTTCCCCCCGTGACCTCGGCTCGCACCGTGCGACGCCCCCTCCTTCCTGCTTCTCTATTCCCGCCATGATTATCATAGCGCGGGAACCAAGCCCGCGCTTCTCCCTTGGCCCCGCCCCCAATGGCCAACGCCCCATCTCCTCCACCTCCCCTCCACCCCCCATCACCACCTGTGGAAGAGAGAAAAGTTACCACATCGCAGGATTAGTACATAAAACTCCTCTTTCCCCCCTTTTTAACCCCCCTCTTCGCCCCCCACATTCGCCCCACCACTTTGTTCAAACGTTCTTTTTAATAACCCGCTCATTCCAGTTTTTCTTCCACAATAAAAGTCCACGCTTCATCCGCCGTCTCAAAGTAGTGGTGCCTCCCTCGATATGTGACCCACAGTCTTGCCGGTTGCAGCATTCCAAATTTTATCTTCTTTTTATGAAGCACGGCCTTGGCCCGATTAAAGCTCGTCCTCCTTCTCGCCACCTCCGCCCTCCAGTCTTGATAAACGCGGATCACTGCGTTCTCCCATTTGCTGCTCCGAGTTTTCTTTGCCCATCTAAGGACCATTTCTCTATCCTTAAAACGGAGGAATCTCACCACTATGGCTCTGGGAATTTCTCCTGCTCTCGGTCCTCGCGCCATCACTCGGTATGCTCCCTCCACCTCCAACGGACCCGCCGGGGCCTCCGCTCCCATTAACGAGTGCAGCATCGTGCTCACATATGCCCCGACGTCCGCTCCCTCCGCACCTTCAGGAAGACCAAGAATCCTCAAGTTGTTCCTCCTTGCGTTGTTCTCCAGTGCCTCCAACCTTTCCACACAGCGTTTCTGATGTGCCTCATGCATCTCCGTCTTCACCACCAGGCCCTGTATGTCGTCCTCATTCTCGGCTGCCTTTGCCTTCACGACCCGAAGCTCCCGCTCCTGGGTCTTTTGTTCCTCCTTTAGCGCTTCGATCGCCTGTAGTATCGGGGCCAACAGCTCTTTCTTCATTTCCTTTTTGAGCTCTTCCACACAGCATTTCAAGAACTCTTGTTGTTCAGGGCCCCATGTTAAACTGCCACCTTCCGACGCCATCTTGGTTTTTGCTTGCCTTCCTTGCCGCTGTTCTAAAGGATCCACTGCAAGCCGGCCACTTTCTCCTCCTTTTTTCATCCGTATCCAGGGGGGATTCCCTTCTGGTTTACCGCACAGTGTTTTTAGCCGTCAAAATTGCCGTTGGGGCTCCTATCAAGAGCCCAAAAGTCCGTTTCACCGGGAGCTGCCGAAACGTGCGACTCAGCTGGTCATCGCCGCACCCGGAAGTCGGCGAATGGAATTTTGTCCTTCATTGCTAGAGGGATGGAGTTTAAGACTAGGGAGGTTCTGCTGCAATTGTATAAGGTGTTAGTGAGACCACACCTGGAGTATTGTGTTCAGTTTTGGTCTCCTTACCTGAGAAAGGACATACTGGCGCTGGAGGGAGTGCAGAGGAGATTCACTACGTTAATCCCAGAGTTGAGGGGGTTGGATTACGAGGAGAGGTTGAGTAGACTGGGACTGTATTCGTTGGAATTTAGAAGGATGCGGGGGATCATTTAGAAACATATAAAATTATGGAGGGAATAGATAGGATAGATGCGGGCAGGTTGTTTCCACTGGCGGGTGAAAGCAGAACTAGGGGGCACAGCCTCAAAATAAGGGGAAGTAGATTTAGGACTGAGTTTAGGAGGAACTTCTTCACCCAAAGGGTTGTGAATCTATGGAATTCCTTGCCCAGTGAAGCAGTAGAGGCTCCTTCATTAAATATTTTAAAGATAAAGATAGATAGTTTTTTGAAGAATAAAGGGATTAAGGGTTATGGTGTTCGGGCCGGAAAGTGGAGATGAGTCCACAAAAGATCAGCCATGATCTCATTGAATGGTGGAGCAGGCTCGAGGGGCCAGATTGCCGACTCCTGCTCCTAGTTCTTATATGTTCTTCTAAAGTTCCCAGCATGGATCAGAAAGGACCAAAGGACAAGATTCCAGATTTTAAGACTTTTAATGAAAGAAATAATCCACAAATTAAATGTTGGTTAACAGGCTGCAATGGCTCCAAACTAAGTTTCGTGGGCATTAATGCAACCAAGTTACGCTGTACAACCTCTTCCGTTACGCGTCACACTTCCGTCCGATATACTGCATTACAGGAACATTCCCTCCGTCATTCCCAGTCTGCAGTTGGCTCCCTCCTCCCTGCCATGCTTAAACTTCCAGTGTCTTCTTTCTTGACCTCACGTTCCCCCCACCTCTCCAAAAAGCTTTCATCCCTCTGCTGTGCATTACTGAGCCGGGGGAGGGGGGGAGAGAAACCATCCCATTTCAGTTGGTCTCTTCGGGTTTCGGCCCCATGGCCACCAGATCACGTGGGCCTGTCTCCGAGCAGGGGTGTTTGGCATGACCTGACCCACCCCTGTTTCTGCAGGTTCTGTTTCACCTTGGGAGTTCAAGGATTAAATACTTCACAGGCACAAAGCGCCAAGTGGCCTTGCAGCTGGGTTGCAGAGAAAGATCCCAGAGATTCAACAGTGATTGAACAGGGAAGCCACGTTCTCCCCGTGTCTGCGTGGGTTTCCTCCGGGTGCTCCGTTTTCCTCCCAAACGTCCTGAAAGACGGTTGCCGGGAGGGTCGCCCTGGGCGTGCCTGGATGACTCGGTCAGCACCCACACCTCTACGCCACCGCCGGACCCATGTCAGGGCAGGTGGAGCAGTCTTTTGAAGGGTCGGCGCACACTCGAGGGGCCGAATGGCCTCCTCCTGGGACGTGCCGGGATGCGATGGCCCTTCGAGGGTCCGAAACGTCCCCCGTGTTGAACCTCGGTGCAAAATATGTAATGTTATTTAATCAGCGTCCCGAGGGGCAGGAAAAGGCGGGAAATCTAAATCAAAAAGAATTCCCGCCCGCGCGCGCCACCCCCCCCCCCCCCGTCTGTGAACCAAGAAATTTATCTCCCAAAAAATAAATTATCTCCCGCCCGCATCGTGTGTGGAGGGTGGGGCGCCCACCCATTCTCCCATTGACCAACTCCCTGATGGACCAATAGGGAGGGCGATGTCTCCGGATGCGGTCGACGCCTGTCCAATTGGGCAAGAGGACCGATGATTGACGTGGAGCCCGACCATTCAGGAGCTCAGTACGCCGCAGGCCGGGAGCCAATGAGCGGGCGGAAAGGAGGGGGCGGGACCGAATCGCACATTGATGGACGTCGAACGTCGACCAATCGGAACGGGCGACGGTCGGAGCCGCGGCCAATGAGCGGCCGGTCCCCGTGACGCTTTTTGACGGACGCGAGGGTGGGTCAATGGGAACGGGTGACGCGCAGCCGGCGCGGCCAATGAGCGGACGGAGGAGGCTGGGCCGTGACGTACTTTGACGGATGGGGGGGGGTGGACGGCAGGGAACGGGCGACGCGCAGGAGGGCCTCGGCCAATGAACGGACGGAGGGGACGGGCGCCGTGACGCGTTTGACCAACCGACCAATGAAGAGGGAGGGGTGGAGGGGGCCGTGACGCATTTTGATTGGCGCGGCTGCCTACCAATCGGGGGATGGGCGCGGCGCTGAACCAATGAGGGCGGGCCCGGGAGGCGGGATGGAGGAGGGGCGCAGGCGCAGTCAGCCTCCGGCCTATTCCGCCGCCATGCTCGAGGTCGAGTGAAGCGAGCGAGACAGAAAGGAGCGAGCGTCCGAGTCCGCGACACGGCCCAGCCCAACCCATAAAGGGGGAAGAAAAGAAACAAAACGATAAATTAAGAAAGTCGCCAGCACTGCTCACCGATGGAGGAGCCGGGCCGCTTCTACATGATGTCTTCGTTCGGTCAGGCACCGCGGGAGAGAGGTGAGGGTGAGGCGCGGGGGGGATGGGCGGCCGCTTGGGCCGCGGGCAGCTCCCCAACTGTCAATCAATGACCACGCACTTCCGGCCCGCTTGACGGACGGGCGCCCCGACAAATGGCAGCCTGCAGCCCGCCTGGACTGACGGGCGCGGGACCAATGAGGGGCGGGGTGGTCAAGGGGACGTCCCGCCCTCTGCCCGGCTCCCATTGTCACGCCTCTGAATGACGTGGCGCGCTTTCAATGGGCAGTGAGACCGGCCTCGAGCGACGTGGCGCGGCGGCCAGTGGGGGGGGGGGGGGCGGCGGCCTCTGATTGACGGGCGCCGAGGCCAATGGGGGCGGACTCCGGAGCTGTCTGGTTCGACTGCCGGCCAATGGGAATGGAATGGGGGGGGGCCTTCCCTTGGCTGGCCCCGCCCCTTCCCTGCTCGGCGTCTCCCCGCCGCGGCCGCCATCTTGTGGCGGCGATGCCGGACCCGCTTAGCCGCCGACATGAGGCGCGGCGGGGCTCTGGATGGTGGGTTCTCACCCGGGCGTATTCCCAATTTGGGCAGCTTTAGGTCTGTGAGGAAAATGTGCGTCAACATGTCACGCTGCAGTGCCGGCCTCCCGCCGCGAGAGCGGCGCTCTTCCCTCTCCCACCACCATAGTTTCTCAATGTAAACATGTCACGCTGCAGTACTGGCCTACCGCCACGAGGGCGGCGTGCTTCGCTCCGTCAGGGGTTTATCAATGTAAACATGTCACGCTGCAGTACAGGCCTACCGCCAAGAGGGCGGCGTCCTTCTCCCCATCAGGGGTTTCTCAATGTAAACATGTCACGCTGCAGTACTGGCCTACCGCCACGAGGGCGGCGTCCTTCTCCCCGTCAGGGGTTTATCAATGTAAACATGTCACGCTGCAGTACAGGCCTACCGCCAAGAGGGCGGCGTCCTTCTCCCCATCAGGGGTTTCTCAATGTAAACATGTCACGCTGCAGTACTGGCCTACCGCCACGAGGGCGGCGTCCTTCTCCCCGTCGGGGTTTCTCAATGTAAACATGTCACGCTGCAGTACTGGCCTACCGCCACGAGGGCGGCGTCCTTCTCCCCGTCGGGGTTTTCTCAATGTAAACATGTCACGCTGCAGTACTGGCCTACCCGCCACGAGGGCGGCGTGCTTCGCTCCGGCAGGGGTTTCTCAATGTAAACATGTCACGCTGCAGTACTGGCCTACCGCCACGAGGGCGGCGTCCTTCTCCCCGTCAGGGGTTTCTCAATGTAAACATGTCACGCTGCAGTACTGGCCTACCGCCACGAGGGCGGCGTCTTTCTCCCCGTCAGGGGTTTATCAATGTAAACATGTCACGCTGCAGTACTGGCCTACCGCCACGAGGGCGGCGTGCTTCGCTCCGTCAGGGGTTTATCAATGTAAACATGTCACGCTGCAGTACAGGCCTACCGCCAAGAGGGCGGCGTCTTTCTCCCCGTCAGGGGTTTCTCAATGTAAACATGCGCTGCAGTATTGGCCTACTGCCACAAGGGTGGCGCCCTCCCCCGTTTGGGTTTCTCAATGTAAACATGTCACGCTGCAGTACTGGCCTACCGCCACGAGGGAGGCGTCCTTCTCCCGTCAGGGGTTTCTCAATGTAAACATGTGGCAGGGGGTGGGCACGGGAGCAATAGGTCGGAAGGTGAGAGCATTGATGGAGGAATAGGGACAGTGGGGCTCTGAGGCAGAGCAGACGGGGAGAAGTTGCTGAACACAGCGGGTCTGGTGGCCTGAAGTGCATATGTTTTATGCAAGAAGTATTACGGGTAAGGCAGATGAACTTAGAGCTTGGATTACTACTTGGAACTATGATGATGTTGCCATTACAGAGACCTGGTTGAGGGAAGGGCAGGATTGGCAGCTAAACGTTCCAGGATTTAGATGTTTCAGGCTGGATAGAGGGGGATGTAAAAGGGGTGGCGGAGTTGCGCTACTGGTTAGGGAGAATATCACAGCTGTACTACGGGAGGACACCTCAGAGGGCAGTGAGGCTATATGGGTAGAGATCAGGAATAAGAAGGGTGCAGTCACAATGTTGGGGGTTTACTATAGGCCTCCCAACAGCCAGCGGGAGATAGAGGAGCAGATAGGTAGACAGATTTTGGAAAAGAGTAAAAGCAACAGGGTTGTGGTGATGGGAGACTTCAACTTCCCCAATATTGACTGGGACTCACTTAGTGCCAGGGACTTAGACGGGGCGGAGTTTGTAAGGAGCATCCAGGAGGGCTTCTTAAAACAATATGTAGACAGTGAGCCCGGCCAGGTGGTAGATGTTTCAGTAGGGGAGCATTTCGGGAACAGTGACCACAATTCAGTAAGTTTTAAAGTGCTGGTGGACAAGGATCAGAGTGGCCCTAGGATGAATGTGCTAAATTGGGGGAAGGCTAATTATAACAATATTAGGCGGGAACTGAAGAACATGGATTGGGGGCGGATGTTTGAGGGCAAATCAACATCTGACATGTGGGAGGCTTTCAAGTGTCAGTTGAAAGGAATTCAGGACCGGCATGTTCCTGTGAGGAAGAAGGATAAATACGGCAATTTTCGGGAACCTTGGATAACGAGAGATATTGTAGGCCTCGTCAAAAAGAAAAAGGAGGCATTTGTCAGGGCTAAAAGGCTGGGAACAGACGAAGCCTGTGTGGAATATAAGGAAAGTAGGAAGGAACTTAAGCAAGGAGTCAGGAGGGCTAGAAGGGGTCACGAAAAGTCATTGGCAAATAGGGTTAAGAAATCCCAAGGCTTTTTACAACGTACATAAAAAGCAAGAGGGTAGCCAGGGAAAGGGTTGGCCCACTGAAGGATACAGTACGAAGTCTTACAACACCAGGTTAAAGTCCAACAGGTTTGTTTCGATGTCACTAGCTAATTCATTCACCTGAGGAAGGAGCAGCGCTCCGAAAGCTAGTGACATCGAAACAAACCTGTTGGACTTTAACCTGGTGTTGTAAGACTTCGTACTGTGCTCACCCCAGTCCAACGCCGGCATCTCCACATCACTGAAGGATAGGCAAGGGAATCTATGTGTGGAGCCAGAGGAAATGGGCGAGGTACTAAATGAATACTTTGCATCAGTATTCACCAGAGAGAAGAAATTGGTAGATGTTGAGTCTGGAGAAGGGTGTGTAGATAGCCTGGGTCACATTGAGATCCAAAAAGACGAGGTGTTGGGTGTCTAAAAAATATTAAGGTAGATAAGTCCCCAGGGCCTGATGGGATCTACCCCAGAATACTGAAGGAGGCTGGAGAGGAAATTGCTGAGGCCTTGACAGAAATCTTTGGATCCTCACTGTCTTCAGGTGATGTCCCCGGAGGACTGGAGAATAACCAATGTTGTTCCTCTGTTTAAGAAGGGTAGCAAGGATAATCCCGGGAACTACAGGCCGTTGAGCCTTACTTCAGTGGTAGGGAAATTACTGGAGAGAATTCTTCGAGACAGGATCTACTCCCATTTGGAAGCAAATGGACGTATTAGTGAGAGGCAGCATGGTTTTGTGAAGGGGAGGTCGTGTCTCACTAACTTGATAGAGTTTATCGAGGAGGTCACGAAGATGATTGATGCAGGTAGGGCAGTGGATGTTGTCTATATGGACTTTAGTAAGGCCTTTGACAAGGTCCCTCATGGTAGACTAGTACAAAAGGTGAAGTCACACGGGATCAGGGGTGAGCTGGCAAGGTGGATACAGAACTGGCTAGGTCAAAGAAGGCAGAGAGTAGCAATGGAAGGATGCTTTTCTAATTGGAGGGCTGTGTACCAGTGGTGTTCCACGGGGATCAGTGCTGGGACCTTTGCTCTTTGTAGTATATATAAATGATTTGGAGGAAAATGTAACTGGTCTGATTAGTAAGTTTGCAGACGAAACAAAGGTTGGTGGAATTGCGGATAGCGATGAGGACTGTCAGAGGATACAGCAGGATTTAGATTGTTTGGAGACTTGGGCGGAGAGATGGCAGATGGAGTTTAATCCGGACAAATGTGAGGTAATGCATTTTGGAAGGTCTAATGCAGGTAGGGAATATACAGTGAATGGTAGAACCCTCGAGTATTGAAAGTCAAAGAGATCTAGGAGTACAGGTCTACAGGTCACTGAAAGGGGCAACACAGGTGGAGAAGGTAGTCAAGAAGGCATACGGCATGCTTGCCTTCATTGGCCGGGGCATTGAGTATAAGAATTGGCAAGTCATGTTGCAGCTGTATAGAACCTTAGTTAGGCCACACTTGGAGTATAGTGTTCAATTCTGGTCGCCACACTACCAGAAGGATGTGGAGGCTTTCGAGAGGGTGCAGAAGAGATTTACCAGAATGTTGCCTGGTATGGAGGGCATTAGCTATGAGGAGCGGTTGAATAAACTCGGTTTGTTCTCACTGGAACGAAGGAGGTTGAGGGGAGACCTGATAGAGGTCTACAAAATTATGAGGGGCATAGACCGAGTGGATAGTCAGAGGCTTTTCCCCAGGGTAGAGGGGTCAAATTACTAGGGGGCATAGGTTTAAGGTGTGAGGGGCAAGGTTTAGAGTAGATGTACGAGGCAAGTTTTTTTACACAGAGGGTAGTGGGTGCCTGGAACTCGTTACCGGAGGAGGTGGTGGAAGCAGGGACGATAGGGACATTTAAGGGGCATCTTGACAAATACATGAATAGGATGGGAATAGAGGGATACGGACCCAGGAAGTGTAGAAGATTGTAGTTTAGTCGGGCAGCATGGTCGGCACGGGCTTGGGAGGGCCGAAGGGCCGCTCCCCGTCGGGCGTTTCTCAATGTAAACATGTCACGCTGCAGTATTGCCCTACCGCCACAAGGGCGGCGCCCTCCCCGGCCAGGGGTCATGACGCAGTCTCGACCTCCCGCTGCAGTCCAGGCTTCCCATAGCGAGGGCGGCGCTATTTCCTCTCCCGCCACCAGGGTTTCTCAATGTCAGCAGGGGCAGCACGGTAGCATTGTGGATAGCGCAATTGCTTCACAGCTCCAGGGTCCCAGGTTCGATTCGGCTTGGGTCACTGTCTGTGCGGAGTTTGCATCTCCTCCCCGTGTGTGCGTGGGTTTCCTCCGGGTGCTCCGGCTTCCTCCCACAGTCCAAAGATGTGCAGGTTAGGTGGATTGGCCATGATAAATTGCCCTTAGTGTTGGGTGGGGTTACTGGGCTGGGTGGGGTTGCTGGGTTATGGGGATAGGGTGACGGTGTGGACCTTGGGTAGGGTGATCTTTCCAAGAGCCGGTGCAGACTCGATGGGCCGAATGGCCTCCTGCACTAAATTCTATGAATCAACATGTCACGCTGCAGTCCAGGCTTCCCGGCAGCGAGGGCGGCGCTCTTCCCTCTCCCGCCACCAGGGTTTCTGGAAAATGAAAATCACTTATTGTCACGAGTAGGCTTCAATGAAGTTACTGTGAAAAGCCCCTAGTCGCCTTATTCCAGCGCCTGTTCGGGGAGGCTGGTACGGGAATTGGACCGTGCTGCTGGTCTGCTTTAAAAGTCAGCGATT